>NC_081408.1:305996449-306296449 GCF_030272615.1 Cryptomeria japonica
TTTGGGAAGATGATATTTTCAGTAGTCATGAACCATTATAATTTGATGAGAGTATAATTTCAATTTTATTTTTTATAATAGCGAACTTACATATAAATTTCATTTTTATAATATCCGATATATATATGACAAATACTTGATTCTTAATGAACTCATTATAAATTATTTAAATTTATCAATAATTTAACTCCAATACACTGATCTCACATTTAACCAACTGATAGATTAACTCCAACATGTCAACCATTAAAACTATTACATAATAATTATAAATAAAATTGCAATTATTTAACTGTTAATAAATTTAATAAATTTAATATGGAATAGAATATAATAGAAGTTAAAAGCAGACAAAAGAGCACTCACCAAACCAATAATTTTTGTAAACAACTTCAAAATATGTGGTCCAAAAGTACAAAAAATATTTCTGTTCACAATTGATTGTTATTTGGAGTATGTTAACACCTTTTACAAGATTCCATAAAGATCAAATCTTACTGTTGAAAGTTTCATTCACTTTAAAAGGATTAAGAAGAATTCCAATGACTCTGGATGCCGTTGTACTTGATAAAATGAATAATTGGCAACAAAGTCTTCTTTCGATGGGCAGCTATAAAAGAATATATAATTGATTACTATGAGGACTACTTTAAAAGAATAAAGTTATTTACAGGTATTCTTTTTTCTTTTCCTTGAAGAAAAATTTGTTTAGCTAAGAGAGGTTGAAAGTAAATTTGTTTAGTTCTTTTTAATGAAGAGAAAGTAAACAGCAGTTATTGCTTACTTTGGATGCCGTGTGGACTGTTTAACCTCTTCGAAGAGTCTCTTTTCCACTCTATCTATGCAGTAGTAGTTTCTCTTGTAAAACTGCCTTAGTTACAGTCATTTACATCTCAAATCAAATAATATGAGATGTAATTCTACAAAAGTTTTGAAACAGGCTACACGTCGACCTTTATAGCATTTTACCAGGGTCTTAAATTGAATGGTATCATGAACCTCTTTGAACTTTTTTATTTTTAATATTATAATGGTGGAGAGTGTATATTTGAGAAAGTTTAGAGTTGATGAGTTTCTATGGAGTTCAGTTAAGGTTTCAGTTAGGTTTGGTCTGAATGTTTTTGTTAGTGTCTTTTTATTATCTTTGTTGAGCTTTTCACGGATCAATTAGGACTCAAATTTAGGACCTTCTAATTTTCTTTTGAAGTATTCTATTGAGTTACTGGTCCTTATAAGACCAACCTATCTTTGGTTTGGATGTGGGCTTAGTGCTCTTAGTATAATTTAGTTTTGATCTCATGTTGAGCTTTCCATGAACCAAGTAGGACTTAAACCTAGGACCTCCCATTTGTTACTGGAGTGCTCTACCAGCTAAACTATTGGTCGTTAGAGGACCAGTCCATCTTTGGTTTAGATGTGACTTATTTTCAACAGTCCTTGTCATTCTCCTTTCATATTGCATTTTGTAGTAGGGGAAGTCCATATTTATGCAATTTTTTTTACTTTCTTCACTTTTGGGTGACTTTTTTTTTAATATATATGGAAACCAACCCAAACAAACCCACATTTGATGTTAGGCCTACTAAAGATTGGATGTGTGGAAAATAACTCCCAAACAACTACAAAAAATTATTGTAAATGTAATAGATGAGATAGTAATTCCATTCTTGATGTTGTCTCACATACTCGAGATTTTGAAAATACTTGTAAGTGAGTAAAATATTCTTGGGGGATTCACTTAGTGAACTTGGGTTATAGCGCATGCATTCATGACATATTAAAGAATCCCCCTATTTTCAAAAAATATTTCCCTAAACTCCTTTTTTGTCATCCCCTCCCAATACACAACTTGAATTAAAGGCCCCCTTATTTTCACTAGATACTGTATTTTTTCATAGCCTGAATTAAAACCCCTCCTATTTTTACCGATAGGCAATATATTGTACCCTAATTTTTGGGATATTAAACCCCCCAATATGAATGCACGTGATATAATATTGACTATCCAGTGAAGTCCCTGTGGAATTATTACACCTAGGTTGTTGGATATTTTGTGAGTTGTATCCCCTATAAAGCATTATGTGTAGTTAGGCCAACTCTACTTGGTCCTACGTGGGGTCTATATAGAGCCCATCCAAAATTTCACAAGAGATTTTTCTCTTTTCTTTATTCGAAGTCTAGTTTGTCAAGGATATTTTCAAGCATGAATCCTACTACATTTGGTCTTTCTTACTTGTCTTCTCTCCTTAGACTCTATAATAACCCGGTCCAACTTATGGATTCAACATATTAATATTTTGCTTATTTATTTTGAACCACATAACACATTTGTAAAAAAAATTTAACACAGGTATATTATAGCAAGTATCTAATTCCATACAATGTTGATAAACAATAGTGCATGGCTTCTACTAGGTACAGTTACTCATACCTTCTTCGTTCACGAGTTTCTCTCACCAATCCATCATCATGCAACTCCTTTACTCCTAAGACCTGCATCCGCAAATTTTTCTACTTGTCTAGATACACAATAACATATATTAGAATACGTGGTTTCCACACCAAATCATACTGATACTTTAGCCAATTCAATCATACAATAGATGATTATTGATTTTATAACGACGATTAAGATATACATACAAATGGAAAGGTACAATAAGATCAATGGAGACCCAAAAGGAACATGACCTAAGGGCTAGACCTAATGTCTCAGGGGCTCATCACAGATGGCCTTGCCTACGTGAATGCGTAGAGACATCGTAGTTCATTAAAACAACTAAGAAAACCCATCTAATATGATGGAATAAGAGTGGGTACGCAACCCTTTCTAGGGTCCAGCTTCCCCAGACAAATCTCTCATCGGCTGCCACCCACTAAGGTGAAAAAGAGATGAATACCTAGATATAGACAAGGGTTTGGCTCATTTTACAACTATTCAAGTCTTATTACTCACCATAAAATCATTACTATTCATGATAATTGTTACTGCTAATAGTTTTATAATAATTGCTTGGATTTCGAATCATTCTTTACAAGAGACTATTTGGTGTGGGTTCTCCACAAGTTCAATAGGATGTAATGATCAACAAAACAACTGAGGATACGTACATGTTGAGCATGCAATACTATTAAACATCAAGTTGCTGACCATACTGAGACCCTATTATAGAGTTCATGATTTCCTATAATCTAGTGCACTTCTAATCGATGACCAAAGTTAAATAATCCAAAGACTATGCATTAATATAATATCAATTGATATGCTACAAACAAACCACCAATTAATTATTTAAGACTACAAAGAAATTATTTGCCAATGTATATTTTAAATTGGTTAGTAAAACATCGTAACAACTTCTTATAGCCAAGATACAAGCATCCCTATTACATTATAAGTAGATCTCTACTATCCCTTACGGTTATTTGAAAGAATTGTAGTTCCAATTAAAAATCCCTACTTTTACTCAATTGTTACTCAATGGGATCCATAACATTCTCTGATATAATATCAACTTGATGACTGTTCGATCTTCAATCATACGATTAGCTGTAGTCGATATCTAAATTGATCTTGTTCACCGTGTTTGATTTGTCTCTGCCTGCAAGTCATTTTAGTCTGATGTGATAGGTTGTCTGTCAAACATTGATCTGTTTCTTACTTATTGTATTCTATTAGTGTATGTAGTCCGTTAATCTTTATGGATCATTATCAATTCACTGAGTGTGGTATTGATCTTCCTTTTGGTCTGCCACCAGTGGTATATCCAACACGAGTCTAATATCCATGATTTATATATTTACGGATGCTTGTATGTTATTCGCACCTTTGATCTACTGTGTAATTATCCAATATGTATCATTGTATCTTTAAGGGTACTGACTGCTGTATATATATTCACCTCTTACCTTTATCGTTGTGTTATATTATCTTCACTGACTGCAGAAGATTATATAGAATGTAGTATATTGTATCAATTCCCTGCCGTATTCCATTCCTAGTTCTTCAAAAATGAAACACACAATATATATGAAGCTCGATGGGTTTTATAGAAGTCATGACTATCCTAAGAGACACCAAGCCTCATATACTATGATGGTTTGGTATAGACCGATTAATATAATCGGTGATATGTTAAATCGAAATCATATTAGACAATCGGTTATAAACAACTGATGATTATAAACCATCCTAGCAACCCAATGACAAGGATGGAATCGGTTATGATTAATAATCAACATAATTAATAATATAACCGATATTAATCAAATCATAGAGGATTATGTTTTGAACGAATACAATCATAATCAGCCAATACTCGATATAGGTGGAATATAATAGAGCATAAATATTATAGGAAATACTATATGATTAATAGGTTTAAATATTATTAATTATTTGATCAAATGTGTAAGGCCCATAGGCCACTTACACATTTGATCTGCAGAATTGGGGCCTAAGATTCTGACTGAAGCTACATCTTCAACATGACTGTCAATTATCTAAAAATATCGGTTAGCAAGGGACGAAACCAATGTACCCTATCATTATTGGTTGACCCTGGGTCAGAGAAATTATAGGTGACTTGGTCAACTATGCTTTCAATCCCTAGATTGGTAATCGGAATAGGATTGTTCCGCTGGATCGGGATCTAGAGCAATAAAGACTATGCAGATTGTGCTTATTCGACGACTGTTCACTATTCTGGTATGGGTTCAACCTAAGGATTTCCGAGAAAACTTCGACTTTTCTTACTTGGTCTTACTAGGCTGCAGCCATGTCTAAGCTTTCGGCACTTCGACTGAACTCAGTGGTATGGGTTCGTGGCATACTTAGTATTACAGTCACAATCGGATTAAACTAAACACTGGTCATGCAATGACCGGAAGGACTAGAGTTTTTCACTACTCACTAGTCAGCATAGACCCAGTACTTAAGCGTTTCCTTCACCTCCGTTCCAATATAGCAACTACAGTGCTTGGTTGAACATCCAAAAACTAATAAACTGCATACCATATCGAAGACTCCAACTAAATAACACCACAAACCAGTCACGAACCCTAACAGCATTAGTCTGAATCAACCTATAGGTTACGACTTCAAGATGGGAATGAGTAGGCGAAATCTAGAATTCCACCACAATTTTACGAATCAATCAACATAGCCACAACTTCTGATAAGGGATCAGTAACAAGCAAATCTACTGATTGCTATTAATCGAATAGTGATGAGGGCAACCCGATGTTGATCATATAGGAGGAACAAACAGATAAATGTACATCGATGATAGGGAAAGCTTGCCAATTCGAGAAATTTTATGAGGAAGAATGCTTATCAATCCAAGTTATCGGCCAAAAGCAAAACAAAATTCTTCAGGATGAAGATAATTGTGATAATAAAATAATGAATAAATCTACGCTGCTAGAGGGATTCGGAATTTAAAAGACAACATGTGCAGAGAAACACTCAGAGAGTAAAAAAGAAACTAGAAGACAGATCACAAAAGATCCCAAAAGGAAATAAGCGAAATAGGACTAAGAATTTGCAAAATGCAGACATGGCGTAGCAATGCAATCGAATATACCAATCTTGATAGAAGTATTGAAAATAGATTCTACTGAAACATTAACAGGTATACAGGAAACTAGTCAAGAATAATAGAATCCCAACCTGGAATCCAACGGCTGAGGGAGATTTCCAGACGTTGCAGAGTTCCCCCCCACCGAAATTCTCCATGAAGCCTCAGCAAGAAAACCAATTTCTTATCCCCAAACTTCGATCCGGATAACAAATTTTCAAGCTACCAAAAAGAATTCCAAAGACAAATTTCCCAATCCTTTCAAAATTCCCCAAAACTCCTTCCCATTTCATACCATCCACATTCACCTCCTGCGTCTTCTTTCATAGGGTCCTCTCCCATTTGCATGCCCTCCATCTTTTCTGTAACTTCCAACGTTAAGTATTGTAACTGCCGAATAGCATTAGTGTGGAAATTTTCTAAAAATATTCGAACATCTTTAAATGTTATTATTATGCACTACTCTACCCAACGCACACACAAACACACACACAAGTAAACGTTTTGAAAATTTACTTACTACAACCTTGGCATTCAATGAAAGGTGAATAACTTTGTAGTTGGGTTCATGAATTCCTAAATTACGATACAACACAATAATGCTTGAAATACCTATATTTTTGAGATGTACATACAAATCGGTTCCTAGAATTACATTCTAGTGAATTGATCTTAGTCACTTTTCAAAGCTTGTAAAGAATTGCATTGAACCATACATGGGAGATTTCATCAATGTTAAAGTGTGCATATCGTATTACCTCATTATCATAAAGTGTATTTCCTACCACTTGACTCTTCCGGGTCTAAGATCATACCATAGCAAATCAAAATAGACTCATAATCATCATGTAAAGAAAATATTCCATCTACTTCATTTATCATAGATAAATCACTATACTCTATCCATTCAAGAAAAAAAGAAATATTTGTTCATTCCATATTAATATTGTATAGAAATTAGCCCATGTGCATTTTTCACTTCCACCATAGTTATATTAGACTTTAGAAGAATAATTAAATAATCTTTCATGCAATTTTATTAAAATTATACATCCTCATTCATAGAATCCATTTGAACCTTGGAAGTAGCATCAAGTATTTGATTTAAAATTTTCACGTAAATTTCTTATTTTTTTACTCACATTAAGAGAATTTTTATACCATATGATGCACATATAGAAGCAACTACAATTATAATGAAAATAAATGTCAACTATGTCCATATCATGTAATTGAAGTACTTACCTCTTGGTTATGAGTTTAATTTTGAGTCGCCTGCTTCTTTCAAATCTAAGATCAAATCACACTCAATCGAAACCATTAGTATAACATATTAGCTTTGTAATTGAGGTATCATGGACTTATAATCATTATAAGACGCAAAGGTAATTACATTTGCTTCATCCCCCATTTATAAAAAAAACCACACACTTCATCCTTGCAAAGCCATTGTTCATTTTACCTGCTGATACTGAATATCAACTAAACTACATTGTATTTTCTATTTATTTTTCTTTCCAAACATAAAATATTCTCAACATGAGACCAATCCGAATAATCATAATTAAAATTTAACAAATGTCCACATTATTCAAATCAAACCTAAAATATCCCAAAATAATACTACAACTTGTAATGTGTGTATCAATTGGTAGGGGAAACTTCATACAGAGGGTCGTGACAGACTCAAGAATATTTTGTAATGATCTCTTCATGTTCCTATCAAGGTTGAATTTCCTACTTTACCCTTTCCTTTATCTCCTTCCTTAGACAACATTTCTACATCTTTAGGGCAAGGTGTTCACATTGAGAAAAAGTGTTTTTTTCTCTACCCACCCCTAAAAGAAGGCTTACGTCTATATGTTGATTTTTCCAAATATCTCAAAATCCATAGAAGTTCAAATCGGTGCTTAAAGCTTCAATCAACAAGACTTGTGACTTGGCTTTCCAAACACTTGTTATAGAAGCCAATCTATAGACCATAAAATATGTGACTATCATCTCATCATTAGGAAAATCAAATTTTCTCTTAAGTAGACTTAAGTGGCTACCCCACCCAAAACATATGGGGATGGTTGGACTTCTATGGGCAACAAATAAAAAATAATAGGCACTTAGTTTTAAAGATGTTGAGCTCCAACCTTTGGCTATTGAGCCATATATTTGAAAACATTTTTTTTTATTAAGGTATGAGATTCTCATCCATGAAAGGAATCATCCTAGGAGGTTGCTATACCATGGTTCCATTGAACCCCCATGTCAAATAGTATTATCTCTTCTCAATCTAAGAAGTGAATTTCATCTCCATTGGTCTCTTTCTATTCTTACAATTCAATCCATGTTGTCAATAGGAATGATAAATTATGCAATAGAAGAAGATGGTTGCTCTATTTGTTTGGTTCAAATTTATCCAATCTTGTGGACATTCACCAAAAATAATTTTCTACAAATTATTATGGAGTTCTTGATGAGCTTCTAAATGATGACATTTACCTTGATCTCCGTTCTCTACAAATCTTATTTCATGAAATGTAAGGGATCTCATTGATCCTAGAAGAAAATGCATTGTGATTTTTTTTTACCAATTATTTCCAAAGATCGATGGTTTAAGTTTACATGAGTTAAAATTATTTGGTACCATGCTTTATGTTGTTTGTTATGTAATATGTGAAAATGTTGCAATTTTTCATAATGATTATGAAGTGGGATTGGGAGGAATTTCCACTTTCATTTTTGTTTTATATGACAACCACAAATTGTAAAATCATAGACTTGAACCCACAATCATGTTTTGTGGGTTTTATTTAATAGTAGAAACTACTCTCTTGGGGTTGTTAAAATTTATGCTTCCCACGATGCCATTGAATTATCTCTTCTTTCTTTATGAATTCCAAAGTGATTACCCATTGCTTCTTGTATCATGTGTGGTTATTTCAATATGGTTGAGTTTGCATGATATATCAAAAACTTCTTTTATATGTTTCTCAATTGGTAAAGGGAAGGCATAGTATTACACATGTAATTTAAGTTATACCTTTTCAACCCTAATGTTGGTTTCCCTTTTCAACCCTAATGTTGGTTTCCATTACCTTGATTGTCTATGGTTTATGTGTAATTTGAGCTACTATGGAAGTAATTCTGAAATTCCTTGATATCCATCTTTTTTTTCCCTATCTATTACAAGCTTCTAGACGAGCCTTTATAAAAAGATATTTTATTTAATCACTTTATATTCTAGATTGTTATTGAATAATGGTGGAGTGCAGGGTTTCTAAGACATTTTTCTTAAACATGTCACAATTGAATCACAATCCCCATGGCAACACATATATTTCACATATAAAAGGTAAAGCCACGTAAAACCCTCAGAGTTGGCTAAGTTGCATTGTGGAATGATATTATCAAACACATGAAAATTATTTTTCTCATATGTGTGGGTTTTAACTAGCTCCTTTTTATTTTCTCTCACATGAGACAAGGTCCACAAGTTTCAAAGATCTACAATACCTCCATTGAAATATAATATTTTCCTTTCTCTCTTTCCTTATAGTTATATGTTCCTTAACTCTACCACTAGAAGAAAATTGTTGATATACATACAACATAGGGTGCCTAGTTTAAGGCTTTCTTTCATTAGCTTAAAATTAGGGGTAAAATTTTAAACGAATTATTTTCATCCATTTGAGATTACTCTGATTTCCACATGATCAAGCACATCCTAGGATGGAACTTGAGGCACGCTAAAAAGGACACAAAAGACACAAGTTCAGATGTTAATATGTTAGTGATAATCAAAACGAAACACAAATAAACCTATGATCCTTAACATGCATATCAAGAGAGATAAAAAGAACACAATAAGAAGCATACACAAATGAAGGAAGGAAAGAAAACCCCCAAAGATGCTCCCAAACATGTTCATAGTTGCTCCTCCCTTGTTCCTCTCCTCTCCAAGTCCCACACGAGTGTAGCTCTCATCTTTTAACACTATCCATGGATGTCTTATGAAGATTCAAGATGATTATGAAAATGGGAACAAAATGCATATACAAGTGTAAATGATTTACTATAAGAAAGAACCTAATTAGTCTATGTAAATTTTAGTAAAATAACAATGCTAATGCTTCTAAAATGCTCTCTTAAAAATGACTATAAGTTTGATGCACAAAGATTTCTGATTTTTGAAAATGAAGAATAAGAGCTCTATCTATAGGGTAAATAGGGCAATGGATGGTCAAGATTGAATAATCTTAACAAGGGCCAGGATTGATGGGTTTGTGATCCATGTGATGGCTTTCAACCCAATCCCATGATGACAAGTGTCAACATGAGATGGCTTGAGAGGAGAGGGAATAAGCATTAAATGCTTGAGATGACATGAAGGTTACCTTGGGAGGGTTTGGTTAGGCTTGAGTTAGTGAATAGAGCTTTTATCCAATGAATAATGCCTTTATCCAATGGATAAACTCTTGTGCAAGAGTTAATGGAGATAATCATGGTCAAAACAATAAATGCTTGAAGAGACCCATGAGTTAAATGAGGGTTGAGTTAGAGGGAAAGCCTCTTGCCATGTGGGTGAGTTGAGTTTAACCATTAATGGTTATGTAAGAGCCATAAATGGTTTATAAGACTTTGGGGGTTAACTTGTTGAAGGATAAAAAGCCTTTAATGCATTTCAAAGACTTTGGAGGCTTTGAGAAGTGACCTCTCTTTGCTTAGGAATGTGACAATAATTAGGGAGGGGGATTAGGCTAATTTGGAGTGAATTAGAAGAATCTAGAAGGGGTTTAGGATGCAAGTGGGTTTGGTGGGTGAGAGAAAATAGGATTTTAATTAAAATAAAATTCATTTATTTCAACTAAAATTGTGCAACTTGCATTTGTAGGAGAATGCAAGTGGGTGGGAGTTTAGAGATTTAAATAAATATTTATTTATTTATTTAAATGAGGAAAGGGGGTTATATTTAAACAAATATGCTTTATTCATTTAATTAATTGTTAGAGTATGGTTTAATAAATTAATTTAAATAAATTGAGTAATTTATTTAATTAATAGGAGAAGAGGTTCGAGATGAATTAATTAAATATTGATTTAATTAACTATTGATTGATGGTTTAAATAATCAAATAAATACTAAATATTCATTTAATTAAGTGGACATATTTATATGTCTACATTTTCCCCTCTTTGAGACGATGCGGTTTATCGTGTCGTTTCAAAGAAAGAAAGATAGGTATGAAAAATATGCCCCAGAAATGTTAATTTAGTGGGTGGTATGCCCCCTTGAGAGATGGGCCAAAAAAATTCGAAAAATGGGGCTATCTCTCGAAAAAGAGAAAGAAGTTGGGGTGAGGTAGAATAGAAGAAATTAGAAATAATGGTGAAATAATGGGAGAAGACAGAATGAATATGGAGAAACAAGCCTCAAAAGTACACGGGGGTCATGGTACAAATGTAGTGTTTGTGCTTTTGATTGATACTGTACAATTGATCAAAATTGGTTGGACAATCTAGTGCAATCGGTTGAATTGTCCCAGTTGAGTCAAAGCATGACAGTTGAAGTCAGTTGTTCGCTTGGACAAGATAAAGTTTGAGTAAGTGAATCAAAGTAATATGTTGTGACTTAGACAATTGATGTAATTGCCCGATGAAGTCAAGGTATATGAAGCAAAATACTTGTTGAGACTTAGACAATTGATGTAATTGTCTATTTTGATTGTGTTTGATTGGTTGATCAATTGATAGTGTTTGCATTTGTAGGTTTGTTGGACTTAGTGTACCTATTGAGACTAGGCAATTGATGTAAATGCTTGTTGTAGTCTAGGATTTCCATAACTGATTACCTAATGAGACCCGAAGATACTTGATCAAAAAGTATTTGTTAATAGTCTAGGTGTGCGTGAGTTGATGTACCTGTGTAGACAGAGTAACTTGATTTTCTTATAGGATGACCTAGGATGGGAAACACAACCCCTCCTGTTAGAGATGGACGATGATGAACGTGGCTTGACTGGGTTGATGGGACATGATGATCGAGATGGGGAGGGTGAGGGAGGATTCAATATTAGATAGAAGGTATGGAGGACCTAGTACGCATTCCTATGTAAGAGGAGAAAAATAGAGTATCCATTGTCATGACTACGTATGAATGATATGCAACGATAAGGATTTATGGATGTATGGAATGCAACAAAATGCAATATATATAGATGAGATGAGAT
Source organism: Cryptomeria japonica (assembly GCF_030272615.1). Classification (NCBI taxonomy): domain Eukaryota; kingdom Viridiplantae; phylum Streptophyta; class Pinopsida; order Cupressales; family Cupressaceae; genus Cryptomeria; species Cryptomeria japonica. The sequence goes on from NC_081408.1 coordinate 306,008,250, forward strand.
GACGATCCATGGATTATTCATAGTGATTTATTTTCATCATTGAGCATGGTATTATCGATCTTGGCTGAGGTATCCAAAACCATGGTTGAGCATTTTACCTGTAAGCAAACATGGCAGACAAGGAAAGTTCCCATCCATTCTGGTTCATGTACAAATGGTCGAGGTATACGCTGTAGTTAGTAATCCATAGTGATCCATGACTATATTTTTGCATAGGATCACGTAGCTTAGTGAACTTCCCACGTAGACACCATTAGTATATTCCCAAGAACTTCATTGGAACAATCCGCAGATAGAAAACAAAGAAAAAGATATCAGGAACCATCCCAACTACTCTAGTCACTTGTGGATATCCTAGAGTAGCGTAGGAACCTAATATAAATAAACAAATAATAAATCAACCAAGTACTTATCAGCCAAAAAAAAATTTCTTGTCAAAGAAAATGTTACCATGTCTTGTTTGCGAGGAAGGATGCATCCTTGTGAAGATGGTTGTGTGCAGATGTTTTGATTGGTTGGTTGATTTGATAGGTGGTCATCGTTTGAGTATCTCAAAATGTTGTGTTATGTCTCTTCCGATGTGTATGTACAAGGAATAATATACTTTGCAATGTTTTTGATGTTTTTGAATGTTTGTAAATAATTTTTGGCATGTTCAAATGTTTTTTGGTTTTATTCTTTAGGACATTTTGCAAATGTTTTTTGGGTTTTTTTGAGTTTTTATGAATGTTTTTGGTATTATTTCAAGACGTTTTTGAATGAGCAACTCAATGAATCACAATTAATGGAGACCACTTCCATCAGTAGGTTTAAGCACATTTTTCCCTAGTTAGATGTCACTATGAAAGCGTGATACAAGACATATGAAGTAACAACCCTGATTGCATATCAATAACAAGCCATGGTATAAATGATGGGTGAATGGATGTGATCACAACAAGTCTAAAAGACAATGGAGCCATAGCCTTTATGAATGGCACTTGTTTCCTAGGTTTTCACCACCATACTTACCCAAGGCGCCACCAAAGTGGTTTTCACCATTTGGATGAATGATTTTTCTTTACTATTTTCTTGATTTTTTTTTTTTTTTTGTATTTTTGTTCAGGACTATTTTTTGAATGTTTTTGGTATTTTTTGATATTGGAGGAGCCTGATGCTCTACACAACTTATGTATGAAACCTTTTTAGATGCATGTTGTTGATCGGATCTGTCAGTGGTTCTCCTTCTGAAGTTGCTAACTGATATGCCCCAGACCCAAAGACGACACTGATAACATATGGACCCACCCAATTGGATTCGAATTTGCCCTGATGTTCTCTGTTTGGTTGATTGTGAGGATTCTCCCTGAGAACAAGATCTCCCACTTCAAATGTGTGAGGTTTGACCCTATGATTGTAGCTTCTACTCATGCACTGCTGATAGGCTTTTAGGTAGTTGTAGGCGGCTTGTCTCTTTTCATCAAGTAGTTACAAGTCTTCAAGACGTAAGACTCGATATGCTTCATCATCTATTAGATTGTGCAAGGAGACCCATAGAGATGGTAATTCAACCTCAATAGGCAAGATGGCTTCTACTCCATAAAACAGTGAGTAGGGGGTTGCACCTATAGGGGTTCGAATGCTAGTTCGATATGTCCATAGTGCTAGATTCAAATGAATGTGCTAATCACAGGCAACATCACTGACTATCTTTTTGAGGATCCTCAATATATTCTTGTTGGATTCTTCGGCTTGACCATTGCCTTGTGGGTAATATGGGGTGGAAAAATGGTGTTGGATATGAAACTTCTTACAGAGTTCACGGACATCTTGAGTTTTGAAAGGGAGTCCGTTATCTGTGATGATGGACATGGGTACACCATACAGACAGATGATGTAATTGAGGATGAATGTGGTGATCTTCTTGCCAGTGACTTGGGTGAGTGGAATGGCTTCGATCCACTTTGTGAAGTATTTTGTGGCAGTAATGATAAATTTATGACCGTTGGATGAAGATGGATGGATTTTACCCACAAGGTCAAGTCCCCATTGACAAAAGGGCCATGGTGTTGTGAAAGGTTGTAAATCCTATGCCGGGGCATGTATCAGATCACTGTGAACTTGGCACTTCTTGCACTTTTTGACAAAGTAGTAGGAGTCTTTTTCCATGGAGGGCCAATAGTATCTGACTCACATGATTTTATTTGTTAGTGAAGGACCGCTTGAGTGAGCCCCACAAATTCCTTCATGTACCTCTTCCAAGGATTTTGTTATCTCATCTTGTTCCAAACATTGAAGGAGAGTACCATCAAGACTTCGTCTGTATAGGGTTTTGGCAATGGTGGTGTATCGAGTGGTTTGGCAGATAAAGGTTTTTTGTTGGTTGTTTGAGTGGTTGGGGGGAGTCTGTGGTCACGAAGGTAAGTGAAAAATTTACCATACCATGGGGAGTCGGAACCGATAAGGCGGCATATCATTTCAGATTCAGGGATAGCATAAGCGGGGATCCAAAGCTGTTCCACCAAGAACTCATAGCATGTTGAATTTTATGGAAGATCCAAGAGAGATGCAATTCTAGTCATTGCATCGACAAATCGATTCTAATCTCTTGGTACTTTCTCAAATGTGATAGCTGTAAATGATTCTTTGAAACTATCCACCATCCTTTTGTACGACATGAGTTTATCATCCTTTGTTTGGTATTCATCGGTGACTTGTCGGATGACTAGTTGGGAATCTCCATATACCTGTAGCTCTTTTAGATTCCATTGTATGGCCAATCTGAGTCCTATGATCAAGGCCTCATATTTTGCTATATTATTTGTGCATGGGAAAGTGAGCCTGTAGGACTTCAGGATGCTGACACCTTGAGGTGTGATAAAAAGAATACCTACCCTCGAGCCATATCTTGTGTATGAGCCATCAAAATAGAGCTTCCAGGGTTGTGTAGCCATGATCATAAAAATTTCCTCATCCGAAAAGTTGGAAATAAGAGGATGGTCGCCTTTGAGTGGTACATTAGCCAACTAATTTGCAATAACCTGTCCCTTGATAGCTTTGCGGTCCACATACTCATTATCAAATTCACTCAAGATCATAACCCATTTGGCCAAGCGGCTTGTCAATTCTGCCTTGCTGAGTAGGTACTTGAGTGGATCTATTTTGGAAATAAGTTGTACTTTGTGCGTTAACATGTAGTGCCTTAATTTGGTGGCTGCTAAGATAACTGCTAGGCAAGCTCACTCAACAGGTGTGTAATTGAGTTAATAGCCTACCAGTGTTCGAGAGATGTAGTAGACAACACATTCTTTTCCTTTCACATTATGTTGTGCAAGCAATACTCCTAATGTCATGGTTGTAGTTAAAATGTATAACAATAGAGGTTTGCTTGGATGTGGTTGAATCAACAATGGTGTAATCATTAGGTAGTCTTTAAGCATTTGGAATGCTTGTTGGCATTTTACATCCCATTGAAAGCGGATATTTTTATGTAACAGATGGGTGAAGGGATGATATTTATCAGCCAATTGTGCAATGAACCACCGAATGGATTGTAGCCGTTCTTGTAATGTACTCAACTGACTGATATTTTTTGGAGGTGACATGTCCATGATTGCCTTGACTTTCGCAGGATCTACCTTAATGCCTTTACTTGAGACAATGTATCCTAAGAGCTTCCCTGAAGTTACTCCAAAGACACATTTCTTTGGGTGGAGACGGACATGGTATTGTTCCAATCTATTGAATATTTTATCGAGTACTGCCAGATGACCCTCTCTTGTTAATGATTTAGCTAGTAAATCATCCACATAGTCTTCCATTATTGTGTGCATCATATCATGAAAGATGGTAGTCATGGCTCTTTGATATGTTTTCATCCACATACAGATGCCCCCATTAGGTTTTCCAATGGGTACAATATTGGAGATCCACTCTACATAATCAATTGGTCTGATGAAACCAACATCTAAGAGATTTTTATGTTCATCTTTGACAAGAACGACAATCTATGGGTGCATCTTTCTGAGCTTTTGTTTGATAGGTTTAGCTCCTTCTGCTACAGTTAGGTGATGCATGTCCAAATCTAGATCTAAGTCGGGCATGTCTGCATAAGACCATGCAAAGTTGATTTGGCGCTTCTGGAAGAATTCCACAAATTTTGGCTGTTCTTCAGGAGTTAATAGAGATGCCAAAAGTATTTTGTGAGGAGTCTCAGGAGTCCCCACATTGAATTATTTTGTTTCTTCTATTAGGATAGTTGATCTCTCCTGATTCATACTAAAGGGGAGGACGTCAAACCTTTCATCCTCGGGTGCCTTGAAGAGGTTTTCACCTTTGGATATGCTCTTTGTTTTTACTTTTTTGGGATCAAACAGTGTCACGACGTGGTTTTCACTAGAAGATCCATGTTTTATTGTAATATATTTGCAGCTGAAAGGTTTGGCATCTGCCCCAAAGTATGTTGCATTGTTGAGTTCAATGAAAAACCCAACTTTATGATCCCTTCTTGGTGTGTTATCCCGTAATTCTAGAAAGTCTATGAGTGACTCATTGTTTTGGAAATGGTCAAGGCATGGGGGATTTGGCTGGTTCCATTCAATGAGTTTAGGATGAATGATAGGCATTACTTTGTCGATTAAGTTGAGTTCATGGGAGGCATCAGTGAGGGTTAATACAAAGGCGTGAAGTTCATCGATGGTACTCTTTTTGTCAGATTTCGGCGTAGGATTTGATGTAGGGCTTGTGGAAGTTGCTTCTACCTCAGGAACCCAAAAAGTTTTAATCCATGCTTCTCCATAAACTAGTATATCCTTACGAGGTAGGGGAGGTGATGTTTCTTCCTCATCTAAAGTATTTAAATGCACTGAATCTCATTCCCACTCATGTGAGTCTGTCTCAGAATCACTCTCTAGCATCCGATTACTGTACCAAGTTGAGATGTATTTTGAATTGAATAGTGCATTAGTTACTGGCTTATGTACTTTTGGAGGTGGGATTGCTAGTGTTGTTGGTGCTACTGGTCGGGTTATTGGTGTTGTTGGTGTTGCTGGTGCTACTGATGCTGCTAGTGGGGTTATTGGTGTTGTTGGTGCTACTGATGGGGTTGTTGGTGCTGCAGATATAGTCAAGGATTGCATCCTTGGAGTAATTGTCTGATATACGGGTTTGTTGGGTTTTCCTTTGAATCGAAGCTTGGGAAGAGATTCTCTTTGAAAACCCCCTTTAGTTTTATCTCTTGGTTTCAACTCAGGTTGTAAGGGATGTTGTCATCCTTGCTTGCAAGGTCCTGAAGCACTATGGCCATCATAGCCCATTCTTTGCATTATAGTGAAGCCTTTGCCATATTTGTCAGTGGGGAGCTTAGCCTTCAGGTTTTCTTTATTGGGAGGGTCTATGTAGATCCATTCTTCTAGGTCTTCATCCATGGTTTCCTCCTCTTGACTTTTACCAGGGGTGAATTGTACCAAAGTGCAAGTTCTTTTCACTAGTGGTGCTTGAAGTAAACCTTGGGGTTTGCCATGAGTTCTAGGGGATGTGAGTAACTGCCCAACAAAAAGAGTTGGCTAAGATTATATTCCCCGGGACCTTCCTCAACCATTTTCATTTTCAATTTCTCCTGCTTTGGTATAGGGGTTGTTAAGCTGGAAAGAGAGGTTGGATTAACATATGATGAGGACGGGATAACTTCTTTGTTGTTAGGTACAATGATCTTTAGCTGATGGTTATCTTATTACAATATGCATATGGATTAGCATCACCGAGGATCATAATTTCTACCCCATTATGTGGAAACTTGATACATTGGTGATAAGTGGATGGGACTACTTTCATGACATGTATCCAAGGTCTTCCTAACAAGAGATTGTATGGAAAAGGAAGGTCTAGAACTTGGCAAACTATATGCTTCACCACTGGCCCAACCCTGATGGGTAATATAACAGCTCCTCTGGAAGAACGTTCTGCATCATCATATGCTTTGATGATTATCTTTTTGCTGACATCCACTGATTCTACTACATAACCCAATGATGTGACTAACTGCAAGGTGCATATCTTCAAGCCAGCTCCATTGTCAATCAAGTCTCGCTTGATTTTATGTTGGTTTACGAATCCTTCAATATGGAGGGAGGCATTGGAAGGATGTGTTGTCACTTTCAGTAAAAGTGAGACATGGTGATGACTTTAGACTACCAACCATGGCTTGAAACTGATCTATGTTGAGGTTGGTGGGGACAGACGCTTCTTGGAGATCTTGATCCAAGATTATTTTATGTGAGGGGGATAAGCGTAAAAGTTCTAATATGGAGATGAGGGTTGGCATTTTATCCAATTTCTCTACAAGATTATATTTTTTGGGGAGGGGTGTCATTCCTTGTGGTGTTAGTTGAATAGTAATCTTTCTATGACACATAACAACGTTGCATGTAGGATTTTGATCTTTTATGGTAAGAGTTGCAACTTCTTCATCTGCATCATAAAGGTGATTCACAGTATAATTGTATGCAACTTGTGTATAATTGGTTGTGGTATCTGTGTTTCTCCCTGAAGTGGAACGACCCCTTTGATCATGTGATGTAAGTGGATTCTTGAACATTAAGTGATCATCATTGGATGTTTTAGGGTCATGTCACTCAATTTCAATTTCTCCTCTATGAATAAGATCCCGAACAAGATCTTTTAGTCGATGGCAATTGCTTGTCTTATGCCCCATTCCTTGGTGAAATTTATAATGTTTGTGATCTTGCCACCATGGAGGCTTGAATTGAGGCTCATAATTGGATTTTTTTGGTAAGGTCACAAGATTTGAGGATACCAATTGATGTAAGGTCATTTTGATAGGCTCCACTAAGGGTGTATATGTGCGTTTTGGCTTGTAGTTTTGTTGCTTTTGTTTTGGTTCCTCTTGTTGTGTATTGCGACCTTGATTTTGTGGATTATTGATGGTGTTGTTGTTAGGAGGGGGATTTTTTCCTGCAAACTTGACCACATGTTGTGCAATTTTTACTGTTCTTGCATCCACTATCTCGTCATTGACAACGTTCTTGTTTTTGTTCCAAAATTTTGGTTTGTCACTATTATAATGTAGACGAGGGCCATCTTTGGGTTCATTATAAATTTTGATAAGTCCCTTTTTGATGAGGGCTCTTTCACATTTGAGCCCTTGAGTGATCATTTCTTCAAAGGATTCGGTACCCTTCATGTCCAAATGAAATTCCATTTCATCATTTAAGTTGGAAATGAAAATTTCCACTAGTTCTTGCTCAGGTAGATGAAGGGAGCGTCTGCTAGATAGTTACCTCCACCATTGTAGGAAAGTTGAGAGCAACTCCCTTGGTTTTTGTTTGGTTTTGCATAAATATGCCATGGTGACATCACGTTCTATGTTGTGTGCATAATGAGTGATGAATTTTTGGACCAGTTCTTCAAATGCTCTAATACCACCTAGCAGTCATGAAAACCATTGTGTGGTTGTGGCTCCCAAACTTTGAGGAAAGAGGTGCATCAAATATGTGTCCTCAGGCCACCTCTTACCAAGCGGAGTGAAATTCTCGCACATGATCCCTAGGATCTCCTTTGCCTCTATATTTTTTGAATTTGGGTGTTTCAAACCCTCGTGGAAAAGGTGGCATAAGCATGTTCCTATCAAAAGGATAGGGACAAATGTCATTAAGTGAGGAATGAGTAGTCTTCAAACCACTGTTAAATTGTTGGGCGAGATTTTCTACTTGTTGCCTCAACATGTCTATTTCCGAAGGAGGAGGAGGAGGAGGTGGAGGATTCCCTTGATGATTAGGGTCATAGCGGAAGTAGTCTCTACCTCCTCCACCATCGTGATGGCTATGTTGCTTGGATGTTTGTTGTAATTGTGTTGTATCAAAGCTGGAGGGAAGTTTGGTACCCTCTTGAGCGAGTTTCAAGAAATGAGCATTGTCATTGTTTCTAAGAATTTCATCAAAGAGTTTGTTGAATTTTAGATTATATTGTGCTCTTTCTATATCTTCTGGAGTTGGAGTGCTGGGTTCTTCATCAATAGTGCCTCCAAAGGCCTCATGAAAATAATTGAGGTTTTCTTCCTCCTCTTCAATTTCTGGTTGTCGATTTATCATTGATCTTGTTTAAGCCATGTTTTTGAAAGTTGATGTTTGTGGAAGTGACTATGAGGTGGTGATGAACTGTTTGATGGAAGACAAGTTTTGTGAAATTTTTGGTGGAAGATAGATCTCTAATACTGAAGGTTGAATGTCAATAGAGTTCTTTGTGAATTGCTTTTGTGTTTTTTCAAGAATTTGATGTGATGAGGTAGAGAAAAGTTTGAGATGTGTTACAATCCAAGCTACCTAGTAAGGAGAGGATGCACTCATAAACTAGTTTTAACCTATCTAGATGTGTATAAATTCCTCTTAGGATGATTGATCCTAGATGTAGAGACACCCTAAAAATGATTTATTGGTTTGTTTAAGCAATATCCAAAAGGGACTAAGGAGAAGATCTCTATGTTGAGAGTTGAGTGAATTTGTGGTGTTTTAATGTGAAAGTGGGTAGAATATGTGTCTCAATAAAATTCTTCCATTATGAAGGGGGTTTCTACTTCTTCTTCTCTTACAGGGGTTGGTGGTTCCCCTCGAGCCTCGTTGTATGTGATACAGATTTGAGGAAAGAAAGCAGGATTGATCTTGCCCCCTTTGTTTTTGTGATAATCAAAAGCTCTATACTGAGTGAAAGCTCTATCGTTCAAAGGCTCTTTGTCAAATTCATTGGATTTTCCTTGAAGGTACAAGTGCATATGATGCAAGAATACCCTATGTGAGAGCAATAGTTGTCTTTTGATATAGAAAAAAATTATGTTCTTGATAAAATATTTTGAACCAAGTTGTCTCTTCTTCCATTTGGTCTTTTGATGAAGACTCCATTTTCTCAAGATATGAGTGATGGTCATACAAAATGATACTTTGTTTCACTTGTTGAGGTATATTTGTTTATCAATTTTGATGTAGAATTGTTGGCAATTTTGATGTAGATTTGTTGGATGGATACTTTGTTTCAATTTGTTTTGAATCCTTTGACAAGAAAACACAACAAGCATACAAGCACAATAATCTTGCCCCTTTTCAATAAAGGCACAACAAGTGTGAGTCTAAATCAAACCAATCATGAACCTTTTGACCCTTTATAAATGTATTTTATGTTCCCAAAGCCTAACATCGGCTCAAATTTTTATTGGTCAAAAACAAGACGAAGACAACTCAAACACTTTTTATCCCTAAGGTCATGGTTAGTTGAGATATTTTTCAGCCCACATCTTGATATTTCTTCGACTTTGGTACTACATACCTTATGTATCCCATCGTGGCGGGTAATAATGTGATATAGTAATTCTTGCACAAGCATAACAAATAGATGATCCCTGTGATGGGGGAGTCACCACTTTCATCAAGATACAAGTAGCCTTTCAAAAAGCCCTGTTTCTACTGAAGGAAATATGTATGGTGAGTATCTTGGGAGAAAAACCATCTATATTGTTGCATTGAACTTTTCACAATTATCCTCAATCAATAGAATGGGAGGGCATTTGAAATAAGAGGTGTCTAGTAATGTTTGATGTTTTTGGACGTAAGTTCATTCTGCAGTGACTCACTTAAGAGCCTTGTAACTTGTGGTGGGGGCCATATGTCCTTTCGGCAAGTTACACTATAGGAACAACTACACCCAAGGCTACAAATTTCGCTCTCACTTGATTTCTATAGCATCTCAAAGGATTTACCACGCAAGGTCATTCCCAAGAGTGATGTGTCTCTTGGAAGGCCTCTCTTAAAAATAGAAAATTTAGAGCATTACTAACACTTTTCTCTTGCACCTAGGACCACGAGAGCCAAGGGAGAGGATATTGTGTGTTAGAAATGGGACCACTCTATAGATTTTCACAAGCGTGCCAAACACAAAAAACACTTGTTATTTTTAACCTTTTATTGCAATATGATCTATTTGCTATTTGGAGATGTTGCTCCAACAGACATGATGTTCTTTTTATTTCCACAAAGCAATTTGTTTTCTAACTAGGAAAGTGAAATCTTGGTCAACAAAATGAAAGCACGTTTGCTTAAAAGAAAATCACTTTTGCAAATAAATGGACAAGTTGTTTGTTCTTTTTAACTTGCAAATAAAAGGTTGATTGTGAATTTTACCATTGCAAGAAATGAAAGATTGTTTTGTTCTTTTTAAGCCCAAATTGAAATATTTTTCATTAACTTGCAATAAAGCAAAGTGTTTGATTTGTTGTTCTTTTTACCTTACAATGAGATTCTTTTTAAGCCAAAATGAAGATGTTGTTGATTTTTAGCCCAAAATGAAAGATGAGATTCGTTTTAAACAAAAGGAAAATGAATTCTTTTTACCCAACTTAAAAAGCTAGAAAGAAATTAAATTCCTAATTCTAACTCCTCGAATCTTGCAAAAAATTGTTAGTGACCTGCAAGAAGAAAAAATAGTGTAATATAAAATCCTTTGGAGGACTTCCACAAGCCTAATTTTAATTTTTCGGTTACAATTTTTTGTTTTTAACTCTCTGTTAAAAAAGCGCTACTCTGTGAGAACACAAGTGCTACTTCGAACAACAACGCCAAAGTACTTGTAAAAGCACAAAAACAAATAAAAATAATGCTAAACTATGAACAAAAGTGCTAATTTAAAGGGTTTGATAGAATTAAAAGACTGACATACAGAGAGTGCAAAAGTGGTAGATTATTACAACAACGTTATTAAATGAATGAAAGTGCTAAAACTATAACTAAAGTGCTAAAACTGTAGCGAAAGCGATAAAAATCACACAAAAGAACTAAAAATCTGAGACGATAGGGCCAAAACGTGAGACAAAAATGCTAAAGTGCAACCTGTGTGTGAAAATTATAAGAAAATTAAAAATAAAAGTTAGATTTGAACAATCAGAAGGTTGTGTGTTCGATTCACATCGGGTTCACCAAATGATGCATGCTAAAAAGGACACAAAAGACACAAGTCCGGATGTTAATATGTTAGTGATAATCAAAACGAAACACACATGAACCTATGTTCCTTAACATGCATATCAAGAGAGATAAAAAGCACACAATAAGAAGCATACACAAATAAAGGAAGGAAAGGAAACCCCCCAATATGCTCCCCAACATGCTCATAGTTGCTCCTCCCTTGTTTCTCTCCTCTCCAAGTCCCACATGAGTGTAGCTCTCAAATTTTAACACTATCCATGGATGTCTTATGAAGATTCAAGATGATTATGAAAATGAGAACAAAATGCATATACAAGTGTAAATGATTTACTATAGGAAAACACCTAATTAGTTTATGTAAATTTTAGTAAAATAACAATGCTAATGCTTCTAAAATTAATGGATGGTCAAGATTGAATAATCTTAACAAGGGCCACGATTGATGGGTTTGTGATCCATGTGATGGCTTTCAACCCAATCCCATGATGACAAGTGTCAACATGAGATGGCTTGAGAGGAGAGGGAAGAAGCATTAAATTCTTGAGATGATATGAAGGTTACCTTGGGAGGGTTTGGTTAGGCTTGAGTTAGTGAATAGAGCTTTTATCCAATGAATAATGCCTTTATCCAATGGATAAACTCTTGTGCAAGAGTTAATGGAGATAACCATGGTCAAAGCAATAAATGCTTGAAGAGACCCATGAGTTAAATGAGGGTTGAGTTAGAGGGAAAGACTCTAACCATATGGGTGAGTTGAGTTTAACCATTAATGGTTATATAAGAGCCATAAATAGTTATGTAAGAGCCATAAATGGTTTAGAAGACTTTGGGGGTTAACTTGTTGAAGGATAAAAAGCCTTTAATACATTTCAAAGACTTTAGAGGCTTTGAGAAGTGACTTCTCTTTGCTTAGGAATGTGACAATAATTAGGGAGGGGGATTATGCTAATTTGGAGTGAATTAGAAGAATCTAGAAGGGGTTTAGGATGCAAGTGGGTTTGGTGGGTGAGAGAAAATAAGATTTTAATTAAAATAAAATTCATTTATTTCAACTAAAATTGTGCAACTTGCATTTGTAGGAGAATTCAAGTGGGTGGGAGTTTAGAGTTTTAAATAAATATTTATTTATTTATTTAAATGAAGAAAGGGGGTAAAAATTAAACAAATATGCTTTATTCATTTAATTAATTGTTAGAGTATGGTTTAATAAATTAATTTAAATAAATTGAATAATTTATTTAATTAATAGGAGAAGAGGTTCGATATGAATTAATTAAATATTAATTTAATTAACTGTTGACTGATGGTTTAAATAATCAAATAAATACTAAATATTCATTTAATTAAGTGGATAGATTTATGTGTCTACATAACTAATATCTCTTTAAACTTCTTTGTATTTTTCAATATTGTATTCACCATCACTAGTAAGTTTTATAGAATTCAACTCTCTCCCAAACTTTATAATAAGTTCTTCATTAAAGTTTAATAATTGTTACTACAATATTCTCTTCTTTGAAATGATCATTTTATGGCCAATGGCTATAACTGGTTGGTTTCTAAGAGATAATTTTATTGGTTATGATTTCTTCCGCTACAAGAATTATATAAAATTCTATATGACATTGTTGGCCATAACCTCTTATAAGAATGTAATGTTTGAATCCTATATTGCTAGCTCCTTACGAGTTCCCATAAACAAATGAAATATCAAATTCATACCTAAGTCTATTGATCTAGAATATATTAAAAATTTAAAATGATCACTCTCTTGAAATCTTCCTACAAGATCATAGTCAAAGCTCGTGTCCTCCCTATTCATCAATTTCTTCTAATTATCATCCAATTTGAGAAAACTAGCTTTATCAATTGCTACTATATCCTTGATAATAACATTATTGTATGAAAATTCATAATATTGTCTTCACATTCTCATTAATAAACTCTCATTATCAAGATTGATTTTACTAAAGCTTATGACTCTTTTGAATGGCTTTCATAAATTGTAATGCTTAAAGTGATGTGTTTTTGTCTTGATTTTGTTTAGTTAATTTAAATGATATTTACAAATACCTATATATACCTTACAATCAATGGCCAATAATCCTCCCCATTTTGGTTTTCTTGCTTCATTAGGTAGGGTTTTTTTCCTAAACAAATGTTGTATATTTTGGCTACAAAAGGGTTTGACTACTTATTAGAAAATGTTATCTCTCAAAAAATTGTCAAGAATATTTTTTTTCCTAAATCTTTGCCTTAGCTTGTCAATGGAAATTTTGCAAATGATTTACTTAAGTCTCTTGAAGAACCAAACAATGTTATTCATGCCTTGTATTCTCTTAACACCTTTTATCTTACTCATAGTTCAAGCATATAATAGTAAAAAAATCCATCACCAATACTTCCTCGCCTTACCAATATGGTTTAAAAATTATGGCTAGAAATGGATCAATCATGGGAAGATATTTTATTTTCTTAGTATCCTATTTTCTTTCCCATCATCCTATACTAGCTTGTATCAATTCATTCTTTATATAACATTAGAAAGAATCTTCATTATTAGACTATCAAACCCCTTTCGATCATTGTCAAATTTCATATTTTCTCTAAGGTGCTCACTTTCACCCATGTCTACTATTCATCATATTGGGTCCCTTCTAAAGGCTCTTACTATAAAGTGGAGTTTCAACTTGAATATTTTCTCTAGGCCTATATAGACCATAATAAAATCTTTCATAGAGTTTCCTAGGAATTATAATTCCTTGCAAAAGACATTGGTGAACTTATCCTTATTTGATACTTACAAATACGTGCTACATTTATCTACCAAATGGATCAACAATGCTTTGGGATGATATTAATCTATAAAATATATTCTTTGGTATTGTATTTATTTTATTAATCTCTCTAGAAACACTATGTTTCATGTCTTGGGATCTTAAAACCAATTTTCATCACAATGGAGTTAGTGTGAATTAAGGGAACCTATGTGGAAAAGAGTAACTAGTATTCCTAGGAAGCTATCAGGTCATGAAAATTTTGAAATGATATTTTTTTTAGAATTATAATCTCCACCAACCAACATTCCCTATGGTGGTTTCCAATTATGACTTGCTAGGATAACTCCTTGCTATAACTCCTTAGGTATGTACCTTAAGGCTCTATAAATATGAGATTTGCACTATTTCTAATCTCTTCTCGAAAAATACAAGGACTTGGATCTCTTCATAGTATTTTAACGACAAATAAATACTGGTAATTAACATATGAATTCTTATAAAACTATCTTGGAATCAATTCTCCTTAAAATGGTTCATAAGATGGGAATTAGATATATAAAACCATGGTGGAAAGACTAGAGCGGTTTCTAAATACTTATTTTATGTGTTAAAAACCTTTTAAAGGAATATTATACCCTCATCTACTTGTTGTGACCAAGCTTAATGTGAGGTGGAGCCTTTACTCTTCTACCTCTCATTGGATTTATAAGTTTCAAATAGTTTAAGCAGCTTTGGTTGAAACCAAGCTAGATCACTTCACCTAGTTTCTTCTTTACTAAGGTCTCCAAATGAAATCTAACCTAGCTTAGTTGGGCATCACAAACTAAATTTTTGTTCCCTAGGTATTCTCTATATATTGTATTTATACCCAAAACTCAATAGTAGGAGAGGGATCAAAGGTTAAGTTAGAATGTAGAATTACACAAGATATCAAGATTAATCATAAATAGAGGTTAATGAATATTTTATACTAGATATGGTTTTTGATTAATCTCCATATATTGATGTGCTTTATATTGTCTTCCCATCATTTCATTTACATATTTAAATATCTATGGTTTCTTTTATGTATTTATGTATGTATGTAGGTCTCTTACAAAATTTAACCTTTCTTGGAGGTTTCCTTTTGGCCTTGAGCTCTGCAACTATAATGCCCGACCAAGGAACCCTGGATGATATAAGAAAAAGCATGAAAAAGCATGGAAACATAGTTTTTTAAAAGTCATTATGTTAGAACATACACATAAATTAAGCTCACACCTCGAGATAGGTTAACTATTCATCAACAACTATGCATTATGAAGACTCAATATACAACTCTGATAAACTCCTCTAAGGGTTCCCTAAGGTCATTACCATTGTAACACATCTAAGAGTGGTTCAAGATCTCATAGCCAATTAGGAGCTAGCTCAATTAATCTTATACTCATTATATAACTTGTCTAATTTTATTTTAGAGAACTAATTGAAATGTTCCTACGATAACATCATAATATAGAATAAAATGGAAAGTATGCATACTCATGAGTGGTGGTCAGTTCCAACATTAGTCCACTAACACCTACTCTACTCATATAATTATGTTACATACATCATTCTACACTTGGAGTTTTCACAATATACATTTCTCATTTATTATAATGCTAGTGTCAAATTAAATTTTCACTACAACTTACAATAAAAAGGAAGAAGAAGATCAAGTAGTGAAGAAGTTGAAGAAGCTCTCTAAGGTGCTCACGAACTAGGTCCAGTAGTCCCCAAAGTGGTGTGAAACACCACTTGACCATGTGGTACATTTAGGTCGACCCCACCATGCTTGTGGAGATAGTCACAATACCCAAACACACAAGCAATGAAATAAGAATACAATAGGCTTACACTCACATCGTACATGGTGCATACATGACATACACTATCAAAAGGATCCAAAGCAACATCATGAGAAGATGATACCAACTATGAATCTACAATAAGGTAACTACTCTAGACTACATGGGGTTGGATAATAGAGACCAAGAAGTAGGATTATCATCACATAGCTTAAAGGGATGGTTCATGTAGAAACAAATTGTCCTTTCATGAAGACAAGGAGAACCAATCATTCCAGATCAATGCCCCATGGATGACTAGGCCCTCCCAATATGTCCTTATCCTTTATTCCCTTTTTTGACTCTAGGTACCCACACTCTAGGCTCATCTCAATTAATTTAATGTAGAATAATGCATGAATATATACATAAATCAACATAATAAAATATCAAAACATTATAGATAATGCATAACAGTGCCATTACTCAAGGAGCAACCTATAGGTCATTAAATCATGAATCCAATCTCAAATTTATCACAATTCACAAGTACAAATGTAAATTCTCTATGGCACCTCAAGGAAGCATGCCTTGACATCACAATTCATAATACCTCAAGCTAATTGGACCCAAATACCAAGGTAAATAGGAGGGACAACTCATCGAAGGTCAAAAACCCAAAAATCAACTCATAACAATCAAATGCCTGAATTTGGAAGAAAATTAATGAAATAATAAATGTATAATTCAATAAAAAATTACATAATTCAAATTGCGATTTCATAATTGTAAACTTCAAATGCGTAATTCTTCTTTTTATGCATAAATCTACCCTAGGAATACATCTAGGGCATCAAGATTGATAGTTACGACACTTGGAAGGCCAAATTGGGGATCAATCTAGTTAGAACTCCATCAAAACATCCCAAAAACACAAATGAAAAATCAAAACAAGGATCCAAAAGAAAATTGATGAGCATTTACCCAAGAACACCCCATTTCTACAACAAAATCTCAACACTCATACAAACTCAACAATCAAACAAGTATGAAATAAATAAAAACTCAAAAAAAGATTAAAAAATAATTTCATAATACATCATAAACATTCAAAGAGGATAAAATTGAAGAACAAAGAGAAATGAAGAGAGAGCCTACCTTAAAATTAAAGAATCACTCAAACTCAAACTGCAAATTCCACACTCCACCAATACTCACAAGATTCAAATAGAAAAAAGAATTCCATAATCCAATTCAAATAACTCCACACCCACAAAATATCTCCTCTAAAATCATCAAAGCTCAAAAATCACCATGTGGTCATGAAGAGGGTTTTTGAGAGGAGAGAAATAAAAATACACCAGGTGTATGAAAAATGCGCTCAATTACAAATTATTAGCACTCTTTTTAGAGAAGAGAAAATAACACAATTTAAAAACCAAATTAAACTCTCAAACCACTAAACTCCCAAAAGACCCAAATATATAATCACTCAAATAATATTAATTCAAATGCATATATGACATAATACACATTATAATATCAAATTGCAACTATAATGCTAAATATCACTAATATGAATATTCAAGTGACGACAACATGTAACTGACAACTAATGCACATACACTCTTTATATGCCTCTCGCAATATGTAGTAGGGTAATGGGTCACTACCTCAATGGCAACTTGAAGGTGTAATCACATGAATTTTAGGGATGGATCATCCTAATTAGTAATGATGGCTTAGTCTAGGAAATGTGTTTGGCCTTGTGCTATCTCTTGTGACCATCAATAGGGATATGGGCACACTTAGACCTATGAAGCCAGATGAAGTTGATGCCTTTGTACCCATATCAACCAAAATATAGAACCACCTATGCATACTTGTACATATAATATAATATAATTGAAACATCATTAATCATTCCCTTGTTGGGGTCATAGAAAACATAGTCAATAGCATCACATCTCATCTAACATAACACCATCAGAGCATCATCAAGTAATCATATAACACCAATAAAACTAGAGTATCCTCATATAATAATCTAGACATAATCATATAAAAGTATGTAACATCATCATAGAATCATCATTCATATATGATCATCACTGAAACTACAAGTATAACTATCCACATCAAAAATGATATCAACATATGAACAAAAGAATATAACTATAAGAAAAATGCACCATGTAGGTGCCAATAAAAAAGAATAATATACACATAGTCAAGAAATGGAGCATGTATAGAGTCTAGCTTGAAAAAAAAATTAAATGATAAGATGCAAATGTGGTAGGCATTACATCCTCCCCACTAGGCTTATTCTTGGAAGCCTAGAAAAATATAAGGGTACAACTCTCTCAATCATGTATCATCCTCCCATCTGGCTAAAGACTCATCATTAGAGTCCCTCTAGACCCTTACCTGCTCTATTTCTCAACCCTTGAGAGTCATTCTTCGATGCTAAAGAATGTGCACAAGACTCCAAAGAAGGTCTCCCATCCTCAACTTGTAAAGCACCCCAATCAAGAACATGTGTCACATTGGGGATGCATAGTCTAAGAAATAAAACATGGAACAAATCATGGATGTGAGATAATATAGGTGGTAGATCAAGGAAGTAGGAAACATGACCAATCCTCTCTAGAATCTCAAAATTCCAACAAAATGTGTTTCCAACTTAGAGCCTTTCCCATAATGAATGTGGTTGTTTCACAGATGTGCTCTCAAAAACACCCAGCCACCCACTAGAAACTAACAATGTACTCTATGAGCATCGACATACTTCTTTTTCCAATTTTGCGCTATAGTCAATGCTCTTTGATGTGAACTACCTATTGTTCCATATCTTGAAGCATCTCAGGACCCCAAAAAACTAGGTCCTCTAAATGATCCCAACTCAAAGGAGTATAACACAAATTACCATACAAGGCATGAAAAGGTGTCATGCCAATAAAACTATGGTACCCATTATTGTAGGAAAACTAAACTAGGTAGAAATAGTCCTCCCAACAAGAATGTTGATCCATCACATACAAGAAAGTTGATCCATCACATACATACCAATAAAACTATGATACCACTTCGCAAATCCACCCAAGGATTATCACAAATATATCATGTCTCCTCCTACTCAAGGCATCTGCAACAACATTCTACTTACCTTGAATGTAGTGGACATCAAAATCATACTCACAAAGAAACTCCATCCATCAGTGTTGTCTAGCATTAAGGTTTGGCTAACTAAATATATACTATAAGATATGATGATCACTATGCAACTCAAATTAATGACCCAAAATAAAGTTCCCCCATTGCATAAGTGCATGCACCACTGTTGCTAACTCCAAATTGTAGTTGGGGTGTTTCAGTTCATGATCCTCTAGCTTACAAGAAATATGCAATCACACATCCATCCTACATTAGAATTGTTCCCAAACCCTCTAAAAATGCATCAGTATACACAAAAAAATCTCATGTTGGGTTTGACACTACCAAGATAGGTGCACTAGTCAAACACTCCTTAAGATCCTGAAAAGATGCCTCACACTAATCAAACCAAACAAACTTATTCCCTTTCCTTTGAAGAAAAGTGATAGGGGGTGCCAATTGATAGGCAAACACCGAGGTACAAAATAAACTATGTTCAACTTGGTCTAAATGTCAATCCCGAGATCGTAGGATTTTGAAAGGTGTCATGGCTATCTATGCAGGGGCTGTAGGTAGCAAGCTAAATGGGGATGAAACGCAACCTATAGAAATAAACTTACAAAAAACCAAATAACTCTAGTGATAGGAACTACCACTTCCTAGTGACAAGAACATCGACAATTTATAACAATTACAAAACTTAAATAAAATGCAAACCACACTTGCAAATAATGAGAAAGAATAGAAATAAACACACTGTTAAACTAACAAAAGTCACCAAATGTCCCAGGAGTGGGCCTTGCCTCCTTAGTTTGCTAGGTGATAAAACATAATGACTTCCTTACACTAGTTTTATCAGAACACATGCTGGTTTTTATTATTAGAAAATTTTACAGGAGTCTGCGTACAATAATTTACTCACCAAAATCTATATATCTATTGTATCTCATATTATTGTACTTATAAATATGAAACTTAACAACCACATACAAAAATGGGGTGCTTGTTTTGGCTCATGGCCAATAAACCAATAAGACAATGGCTCACACAAAACTGTATGTTCTGATCATATAATAGAATAACTTTAGTTACAACTGTGGATAAGAATAGAAGATGACAAATTTTTATTTCCTCCATACAAAAAATCAGTTACTACAATTTTTTTTCAACATCATAATGCTGAGGTGGTGATTAAAAGAGAGTCATGTAGTCACAAGTTGTTTTTTTATAACAACAAACATAAATAGATAATAGATAGCAATATCCATTCATGGTTTCTCACGTTGATTCAAAATTGGTACACATAACCAATGTCATTGTGGAAACTAACATCATATTTTGAAAAGATTAAGTTGTTCATCAAAAGGTAAAATATAGAAGTTCTTAGCCAGGAAGTGATAGGTAGGTTTTCTGCATTATGATAGGAAGTTCTATAGGTCACAATTAGCAAGTTGTATAAATACAATCATATTTATTTATTCACATATTTTATTTAATAACTATATTAAATATTATTTACATATTGAATTATATGCAACATAGAAGCTCTCTAAGTATCACAAACTTCTTATCAACCCTCTATGAAGAAATCACCAGGTAAAAGAGGTAGAAAATCAAACCTCACAAAGATAAAGGAACAAATAGAGGTAGGAGTACAAAAAACAAATCTTTGAATCTATGTCAAGAAAATGTCTGAGGAGAGCATGTTGCTCTCCTCACGCACAATGAGGATCTCATCATGGAATGTCAGGGGCATTGATGCCTCTGAGAAGCATGCTCGCATCAAGCAACTAATAGATACTTGTGGAGTAGACATTTTTATCCTACAAGAAATGATGTATTTGAATCTTCAATAAAAAAGTGGGTTAGATGGGAATCGATGTATTCACTAGATCAAGGAGGTTTAGGAGTCCTAGTCATCTTGTGGAACCCAAAGCTGGTTATGGTTAAATCACATAGAAATGAGAATTATTGGTAGCTAGCAGAATTGTCTAAGTTTGATCTACATTTTTGGCTTATAAATGTCTATGGTCCCACATCTACATTGGACAAGAAAAATCTATGGGATGAGCTAACTAGGCAAATTGGTCTGATTTATAGTGGGAGAGTTATATTAGTAGAGTGGATTTTAATGCAATAACATCTCTACAAGAAAAGAGGGGAGGAATATGCCCACCACCAAAGGTGATGTCTGATTTCAGTCTGTTCATATCAGCCAATGCCTTAAGGGATATTCAACCAGTTTTAGGTAGTTTCACCTAGACCAATAAAAGGAAAGGTTTTCTCCAAATAGCAGAGAGGCTAGACAAGTTTTTGGTGTCCCCTAACTGGTTTACTTCATCGCACAATCTAAGTTCAGAAATTCTTCCATATCCTGGTTCAGACCACTATGCAATTTATTTGAATATAGCAAACATAATTGTTCCTAAAGAAAATTCCTCTTTTAAGTTTGAAAGTATGTGGTTCAGGCATCCTCAATTTATGGATCTTTTGAAGCAATGGTGGGTTAATGTATCTTATGAACAGGGTACCAAAATGTTCCAGTTTTATAGAAAGTTAAATTTTGTGAGGCAACAAATAAGAATCTGGAACAAACAAGTGTTTCAAACATATTTCAACACAAAGATATAGTTTTTAAAGAATTAAAAACAATTAATGAAAGTATAATTCAAAATGGCTCGAATGTTGATTTATATGACAAACATAAAAAATTGCAAGAGCAATGGGAGGAGTCATATGCGAAAGAAGAGATCTATTGGAGACAAAAGTCCCTGAAATTATGGCTAAAAGAGGGAGACTGTAACACAAAAAAAATTCATGCTTTTGCACAGATCAAAAGGGCAACAAAATCCATTCATTCAATTCAGGAGTTATCTTTAGGCAACTAGCTCTCAAAGGAAGTAGATATTAATACTGATGATGTTAAGTTTTTTTTAGAACTTCTATCTGCCTCGCCAAGCACAAATGCCAATAATATAAATGAACAACATGAATTATTAAGTACAATTCCACATCTCATCACTAACGAAGACAATGGTATGCTCATGAGACCCTTTACCATGGAGGAATTGAAATTTGTAGTTTTCTCACTATCACTAGATAAGGCTCCTAGTTTGGATGGATTCACAGCATTATTTTTTAAGAATTGTTGGGAGTTTTTATGTTTTGAGATTCTCTAGGCACTTGAAGATTCTAGAAGAACAGGTTACATGTTTAGGCAATTTAATGTAACCAATATTGCAATTTTGCCAAAATTTAAAGAGCCAAAAACATTTGTTGAATTTAGGCCCATTTCATTATGTAATACTATTTACAAAATTTTCACAAAAGCAATATACCTAAGACTCCAACCACTCATCCCAAGGCTTATCTCTCATGAGTAAGGTGGCTTCATTCGTGGAGGAGAGACATATGAAGGAGAAATTGTTGCACATGAAGTGCTGCACATAATTTCAACATCAAAGTTGCCATCTTTTATTGTTAAGTTAGATATGAGCTAGAAGAATAATACCGAACCCAAAATAGGTTGCCATAAGCCAAATGAAACACCACGATCAACTGGAACACGAACATGATAACCATCAGCATCCTGATAACCTTCTTGAAGCCGCACCAACACCACTTGTCACATTCATCAAAATATCTTCATCAAAGTGCTGCCAGTAAAACCCTTACCATTGACCAAAAGGCTTACTAGAACAAATGATAGCATCTGGATCATCAAATCTCAAACCAGCTGAATGTGATATGCATTAGGAACACATGAATAACCAATCCAAACCAATTCCACAAGCCGAACCAAACCAAAGACAAATCTCTTGATCAACATCATAATCCAACCACTCTATCAGAAGTCGATAGATAGCAAAACAAATAGTGTTGACATCAATGACAAACATCAATGCAACACATAATCAATTCCTCCAATTTACCAACAATCTCCCCCTTTGGCATTGATGACAACACTAGATGTGAAAAACATCCAAGTGCCAAGAAATACCAAACAAGTTTCCCCTAGTGGAAGACATCCAACAAACTATCTAAGATGATATGACAACAAAGCTCTGAACCAAAGACCAAACTCCCCCCATGAAGGATATCCCTGTTAAGCTCTGTTTTTCACATATATCTCTCCCCCTTTGACATCAATGCCAAAAATATGACATAAACATCAAAGGAAAATAATAAAACCTCTGAACCACATAGCTGACTACTCCCCCTGAGTAGTAGCATCAACACATCAATCCGGAGTGAATGATAGCACCGATAAATGCATACCAGACTAATGCCAATCAACATCGCTCAAGTCTCTACTGAAGGGGTAGAGACCCCCAATCTATCTCTGAAGTACTCAAATGATTCCTTAGGCAAAGGTTTAGTGAAGATATCTACAATCTGCTCTTTAGAGTTCACATAAACCAGTCTAACTTCATTTGTGTAGTACCCCTGCCCTAATCAGATTCTAATTTTGGTTTGGCCTTGGTTAGTTTATCATGTTATAATGTTATAGTCAGATGTTTTGATTATTGTGCGTACCGGTTAATGTGGTTTTTGCATCAATTTTTATGTAAGCTTATTAGTTCTCTTGATTCGTGTTATTAATCTCGGGCTAACACTTTTATTAAATAAATATATGTATGCATGTGTGATTCATGGTTGTAGGAGATTGCGGGTACAATATCGCATGGGTGCGAGGTTCGTCTCCACCTGGATTCGTAGGTTTGAGTGTTCCTCATTGACCCTTAGAAATTGGATTAGGTGGTCATGAGAACCTCATTTGACCATAGTCATGCTCAAGTGAGTGTCGTCAATAGTCCTTCAGTATCCCCTTTGGTGGGGTATGCAGGTCGTCTGTGTGGTTGGCTTTCTTGGGTTGCATGTTTTGTGTATGGTTAAATTAAGTAATTAATCCTTAAATGTTTAAATTCATTTAATGTGTGTTTAAACATTAGTAATTAAGGGACTAAATTAAATAGGTTCCCTTTATGCGATTATTCTTTAATTAGAATTTCTCAATTCAAGTTGGTAGCAAGTTCGATTAAATGGTTAAATTTAAATGATAAATTTATTCTGTTTATGCTTTTGGAAAGGAAAGATTTAAATTTATTTGAAATAGAATTAATTTAATTTCTTTGCCCTTTTAAAAAAAAAAAAAATAGAGTTAAAACTATTGCCTTAATTACTTTTAGAAAAGTTAATTAAATGTCATGAGAAAAGAGAAATAAAAGAAATGATTTTTACAAATAACTTTCCCATTTACTTTTTGGAAATTAGAAAAATAATTTCTTTTATTATTAAATATTATGATTTATTAGAAAACATTTTTCAACCTAAAAGTTTAGGTTGAATATTTTTCTATATTATGCCCGTGAGTTCACGGGAAAAAAAAAAGCATATTTTTGGAGAAACTTTGGAGGCCAGATTGGAAACCAGAACTGGAGCTTGGAGGTTTGATTTAGTTTGTTTGTAGAGTATTCATCCAAGATTTCTATCACAGGTTGGGTGTTTGTCGCTCTTCTTTTTGTTTTGAAATTTTGAAATTTAGTTTTTAAAAAAATACTTCTCTGTATGTTGATTTTTCTGAAAGATCCTTGTTTGGAGAGTTTTTAAAGTTGTTTAAATTTGAGAAAGGGTTTCTTGGTTTGGGAAAGGGTTTTGGTTTCCTTGGGAATTTCTTCTTTTTGTGTATTTTTGTGTTCTTCCTGTGTATGGAGAAAATTAGAGATTTTTGGTTTAATAAATTTCCCTTAAGACTTTGTGAAAGAAAGATTTAGGAAACTTTATGTTTTTCTCAAATCTCTGTTCTATCACAGACATTTTTTTTTGGTTCCTGGTATAAATTTTTTTTTCAGAAAATAATTTTATGGATGGTTGTAGTTTATTAAAACATTTTTATTTAAACAAAAATAAATTTGTTTGTGATTTTATTAAACTCTGTTTTCTCAAAGTGCTGGGAAAAGAGATTTTTTTTATATAATCTCTGGGAAAAGAGATTTTTATAATCTTTGATTAAAAGAATAAAATAAAAGATATGTTTTGATGGGTCTGTGTATACCCAAAGTTTGGGTATTGAATTTATTAGTTTTAATAAATTTTAAAAAAATAAAAAATAAAAAATAAAATCATTCCCTATTTATTTCACTTAGAAAATTTTCCAAATAAACTTGGCAATGGGAGTTTGATTTTGATTTTTATAGAAAGAAAAAGAAATAAAAAATTCATAATCTGTGAAAATATATAAAAAAAATCAAAATAAAAAAATCAAATTGACTTTTAAAATATTAAGTCAAAAAATTTATAAGTTTGCTGGAAAACTCATAAATTTTTGAGTTTTGCTTTGTGTTCTGGGAAGTGAAATTTTTTAATTTTATTTTATTAAAAAGTTATTTATTTATTTATTAATTAGTATTTAATATATATTTTATTAATGAGAATATATATATATATATATATATATATATATATATATATATATGTATATAAATTAATATTTAATTTTGGTATTTGTCTTTATGTACGTAGGAAGTATCTTTTTTTAGGAAAATAATAAAATAACATATTATTTGGAAACATTGGAAATTTAGTAATGTATCGTTTGGAAAATTGGCGAGTAAATGATATTTTCATTTAGTAAAATAAATTGTTTAATTTATATTTCTCTCTGTATTGGGAAATAGGCAAAATTGTACTATTTCAATTGTGGTATTGAATTTATCTTGTATGTTGATTTTCTGTTATTGTTGTTTGAAAACTTAGATCCTTTAGAAAACTGGATCAATTGTTGTGTGAAAACAATAGGAAAGAAGATTGTCTTTTCCAATCTATGCCTATGCATGTTTAATTTTTTGTATTCGCATTTGCTTAAGAAATGGCAAGTCTTTGATTTTGTTTGTTGGATCTTGTCGTAATTTTGAATTGGGTACCTGTTTCTGTTCTCGATCTCAAGTTTTGACTGTTGTCTTATGGTGGTGTTGTAACCGGTCATGTCCCTTATGTGGGTGTTGAATGTTGGTTTGTGGTTGACCATAGCTGGTCAGGTCTCTAGTTAGAGTACCATCAGCCAATACACCTCGTATGAAGTCTTGTTTGACCAAGTAGGTATTCCTACCATGTTGAACTCCGTTTACTTGACCTTGTGTATTCCTTGGTTTAGGAGTTTGTTTGAGTATAGTTTAGTGTCATTTGGGAAAGTGGCTTTTGATTGGGGGCCGCGCCCAAAGTGGTTGCTAGGTAACCCATCGAAAGTGTGTCTAAATAAGTGATAATCTAATAGCATATTAGAGAGTTAGTTAATGAATCACTAAGTAAGATAATTGTGCCTCATGCATGGGATGAGTGCTAGCACATACTCGGCATGTAGTGAGAAGGCCTGAAATGGAAAACCATCAACCTTGTCTTCACGAAAGGTTGTGTTGGGTCCACATGAGGCTTGGATGGGCTGGAGGTTCGGAATAGATTGTCAGGGTAAACCAATGGATGGGGCCGGAACCTATGAAGACCTGCCATGGTAACCATACTAGGTTATGTGATGACACTTGTCCCTTATGTTCGCTAGTATTTTGTTTTGTTGTCTTGATAGGAGCATTGTTGCCTAATGTTTATGCCCTCGTGAGAACCTAATATCATGTTAGACCTTGGGTTGCGAAGATTTAGTTTCACTGATGCTCCAATTGATCTTTTGTAACAGTTTCTTATTATGTTCAGTTGGATCCTTTCCTATTGAGGGATCATTCATGTATTTATTTGACCAATGGGGTCGTGTGTATTATTGGTTATGTTCACCTTGATGATAGGATTGTAAATGATGTGAACCTTATGTATTCTTCTCTATTATTTAATTATCAAAGGGGTCTTGTAGTTGAGTAGACCCAGAGATGTAGCCCACTAGGGGTGAACTTTGAGATCATTTCGGTGTTATGTGGTGTTTTACATTCTTATGTTTCCTTTTAATTTAGCATGTATGGATGGCATTATGTTAGTATGTATAATATGAATTAGATAAAGTTAATCTTAAATACATGTATGTAGTCATCTTATTAAATGCAGTAAATTGGATCATGAAGAATGTAGATTTGAATAATGGAATGTATTCAGTTATTGATTATGCAATTAAGTATGCATGGAAAGTATTCATTAGTTTATGATGAAATTAAACTATGTTATGAAATTAGATGCATGACATATATTTAATGTAAGATTGTACGTAATGCTTGGTTAAATTTTATTGGATGAACTTAATCATGTCACCTATACTTTTAACCTCAATGGATGAACCTTATCATGTGATCTATATTTTTACCTTACCGAAATAAATTATCCTTTCTTAGGTATTATCTTGTCATAAGTTAATCATCTTAATTGGATTAATTAACGTGAGTTGAGTTAAATGTTGAATTAAGTAATCACGTTGGGAAACTCTTTAGGTGTTATTTAGTCTTCCATTGTAGTATTTGAACTTATGATAACTCGTTGTACCATTGTGTTGTGTTTATTTTAAAAAAAAATTTATTTGCACTCTATTCTTGTGTTTTAGCTTAATCCCTTTGGGGTTTCCTGGCGGGGCATTACAATTTGCTTCCACCTTCTCCTTCAAAAAATTATACTTGATAGAAATGTGCTTAGTCTTAGAATGAAATACTAGATTCTTTGATATATCAATAGCAGTAGAGTTATCATAGTGAATAACTACCGGTTCATTGCAATCAACCCTTATATCCTACAACATTTGCTTCATCCATAAAACTTGTGTACAGTTAGTAGCATCAGCAACATACTCAACTTCAATAGTAGATAAAGAAGTACATGGTTATTTCTTGTTGATCCATGAAACAAGTTTCTTTCCAAAAAATAAAGCTCCATCAGGTGTGCTCTTTTGGTCATCTGTAATAACCCACCATGATTCATCCAACAAAAATTGAGTATATTTTTTTTTTTCTTTATTATGTTTTATTCAATTGCATACTCTGAGCATCCATCCAAATAGGATTGGGCATTCATCCATTTGGGATGAGCTTCTAACCATACGGGTTAGGCAATTGTCCATACGGGACGTAAATTCCATCTATCCAATATGGGATAGGCATCTACCCATACGGGGTAGGCATCCATCCAAACGGGATAGGAGATGCTCTGGCCAGAGACTTAGACTCATCGGGACCATTCAGGTCCTGAGCCACTCACTAAGTACTACATTCTTCTAACAAGAATGCACCGAGGTCGCCGTCCTTAGGAGTAATAAGGAAATAATACAAGCTTGAATTCCGCCTCGGAATTTGGCTTAAAGCCTCGGGAAGTCAAGCGAATCCATACGGGATTCCTTCCGAGTATGCATTGAATTAAGTTTGATTATCTTATCTTTCAATTAGGATTCTTACTCAACCAAGCCTAGACCCCACCCATGAACGCCTGAGTACGAGGGACAACTCCATCCCAAGACTGCCTACATACCCGCTTCGGCACGGGATCAAGGCGTAAAGTATGTAGTTCTATTTTCTAATCTATGGTTTGATGTAAACTGATTTGTGGGTACGCAACCCTTTCTAGGGTCAGTGTCCCAGACAGTTTCTCTACGGTTGCTACCCACGAAGGTAGCACTTAAGCGAAGGCTCAAGATGGCCTATTGCTTGTGGCCTAAACAAAATAACTAGAACCTAATACTTATCATGAGCGTCACCCAATTGCAAATCACCAATATCCCTTCGAGGTAAATAAATAATTAAATAAATAAAGTAAATTTCACGAGAGCTCTTAACTTGACCATCCCTAAGAGGGGTTTACTATGGTTTATCTCAACGGATGTGAAATTCATTAAAAGTTATCTTATTAAATTATCGATCCAAGAGGGATTACCCACCCCTTGGATTTTAACTTCCAAATGTCCCTTATTACTCCCCGATGATTTATAGGGACGATGCCACAGACGTCGTTAATGCAGCTTTATTAGGCGTTAAGTGCAGTAGTTCAACACGACGGCATTACCCGTAAGCGTGACCCAGAGGCACCATATATACCGAACGCTGCTAGTTTTGGTTTTCCAACTTCCTTTATTTAGTTTTCTAACTACGAATAACAAAATGAAAGCGTAATTAATTGAAGTAACTACTTGAAGTGTAATTTGCATAACAAATGGAACTTGCATAATAGTAATTGCATGAAAGATATAATAATTCGCATGCTATGAACGAAAGCAATTAATCCATGATGTAAGATGACTTAGCGAGTCCAAAATGACGATTAAATCTAAATATTTGTAATAAGGTAAGTTAATCTCCAAGGACCAATCAAGTGTCCCAATGTTTTCTTAATTTTAGAAGAATATAGTCTACAATTTTAAAGTCTATTAAGGATAGTTTAATTACAATCATTAATCCCATTTTTAATTGAAAGTCAATATCCTTAAATTTACACTAAGGAAAATAAAATCATCATTAAATGTCATTATTATCAACCTTAAAAAAAAAATTAACTAAATGGTAATTAACTTAGATTATTATTTTCAAAAAAAACAATTTAAAACTTCAACTTCGAATTACAAAAAAAATCAATTTTAAAAGGTTTTGTTATGATAATAAAGGGGCTGCGGGGTGGGGACCACGGGTCCCATCACCCCTACGGCCCTGCAGTCGCAGGTCTGCAGGGATGAGGGGATGCCGTGGGCCCCCCGTACCCTGCGACGGTTTATTGAAACCGTCCATGCAAACTGCGACCTGAGCACGTGGAAAGCCGTGCGTTACGGAGCTTAAGGAGATTTTTCTACGTTCGATGGGGTTTTCTTGCTTTTGGGTTTTTTTATTATTTATATATGTATATATATAGATATATATATATGTATATATATATAAATACCTAAATGTTATAATGCATAAATATATATATATATATATATATATATATATATATATATATATATATATATATATATATATATATATATATATATATATATATATATGAGTACATAAATGTTATATTATTATTATTATTATTATTATTATTTTATCTCATACAGGAGTATTAAATTTATTTTTAATGAGTTATTGATGATTACTCAGAGCAGGGTAATGTTTGTAGATTAGATTTCAGAGATAAAATGAAGCAGTAACCAGAGGGATTTTTTTTCATTTCTTTGTTTTTCTACAGGGAAATACATTTACAGATAAAGAGAGTTTATTTCTTTTCTTCATTTCTTCTGTTTCCTACACAGGGAAAACTCATTCACAGAGAAAGGAATTCATTTCTTTACACAGGAAAAATTTCATTCACAGAGAGAGAGTTGTTCATTTCTTTACACAGGGAAAATTCATTCACAGAGAGAGTTATCCATTTCTTTACACAGGGAAAATTCATTCACAGAAAGAGAGAGTTATTCATTTCTTTACACAGGAAGAATTCATTCATAGAGAGAGGAGATTTATTTATACACATAGGGAGATCTAATTTTTATCAAAATAAACTAAAGATAATGAATCTAATTTCCATTTACTCTGAAACTAATTTCTTTTCAGAAGTAAAACAATGAATCTTATTTTCTACAAAATCAGAAACTAAGAATTTAAAACAATGAATTTCATTGTACAAAATCTGAAACAAATTTTCTTATCAAAACTTTAAACAATGAATTTTATTTTCTAAAGATCTGAAACTAATATCAAAAATTTAAACAATGAATCCTATTTAACAATAAATCTCATTCTCTACTAATTCCTTATCAAAATTTCAAACAATGAATCTCATTTAAGCCATAAATCTCATTCTTTACAAAATCTAAGACTAATTTCATATCAAGAATTTTAACAATGAATCTTATTTAAACCATGACTCTCATTTTCTACAAAATCTAAACTAATTCTTTAACAAAACACAAATGAATTTCATGCTCATAATTAATCTAATCAAATCTAATCTACCATAAAAATAAGATGCATAAACTAAGTTGAAGGAACCTGGATGCTTGAAGATGGTGTAGAATCTTCCTTGATCCTCCAATTTGAAGAGAAATCCTCCCAACAAAAATCTTAGCTGCCAATGAGAGTGGACTACAAAAGAGAATTCAACTTGCAGAAATTTCTTATGGAATAGCTAACTTTTCTTTTGAAACTTGTACCTATTTTATAAAAGAAATTTCAAATTCCCACTACCTAATTATTAATTGGAAAAAAAAGGAGATTCTCTCCCAATTTGGCCTCCATGCAAATTAATTGGGCTTAGTGGGAGGAGTTACATGCAAGGAGGTGGAGAAGCCTCTAGAAGCTTCTTATTCCTCCTACAACATGTGCCTTAATTTGGGTGAGGGAAATTAAATAACTAATTTAAAATATATATGCATTTTCCATGTGTGTGGGGTTTATTATTATTTTTTTTATTCCCTTACAATATTCATTCAATAATTCATCCAAAGAATATAAGTAGAGTTTTGTATTTAAATCAAAAAAAGTGATAAAGGAGGGTTGTGACATCCTCCCCCCCTTAATCTGTGCATCGTCCCGATGCACTTATTAAATGCATTCAAAAGAGTTTATAGTTCATGTTAAAAACAAAAAGGGAAATAGCTGCTGCATCTCCTTAGTATTCTCCCACGTGGCATTCTTCTCATCGTACTGGTCCCATTGCACTTTGCACTGATCAACCTCTCTGTTGTGCAACTGGCACTGGCGCCTCTCCAAGATTCTGAATGGCTCTATCATTATTCCCCCCATTTCTTGGACCTGCAAGGCATCCCAATTCAAAATGTGTTTCTCATCAGGTACATACTTCTTAAGAAGAGATACATGGAAGACATCATGGATTCGGCTCAATTGGGGAGGCAAGGCCAACCGATAAGCAACTGGATTAATTTTTCCCAATATTTCAAAGGGTCCGACATAACGAGGTGCAAGCTTAGTCTTTTTCCCAAATCTTATGGAACTCTTGTGTGGCCTAACCCTTAGGAAGACTTTCTCTCCTACTTCAAACTCCCTTGGTGTTCTATTTTTATCTGCATAACTTTTCTGCCTATCCGAGGCTTCCTTCAACCTTTGCCTAATTTCCTTAGTTTTCCTTTCCATTTCTCTCAACATATCTGGCCCAATAATCACTCTATCTTCAAGACTATCCCAACTCAAAGGTGTTCGACATGGTCTACCATACAAAGCTTCAAAAGGTGCCATTCCCAAAGATGTTTGATATGTATTATTGTAGGCAAACTCTACCAAAGGTAGGTACTCTTCCCATTTTCTCTGTTGGTCCATGCAGTACATACGAAGCAGGTCTTCCATAATCTGATTTGTCCTTTCTGTCTGACCGTCGGTTTCTGGGTGGTATGCGGTGCTAAAATTTAGTTGAGTTCCTAGAGCTGATTGAAGAGTGGTCCAAAACCTGGAAGTGAATCTTGCATCTCTGTCTGATATGATTTTCTCTGGTATTCCATGCAACCTAACTATCTCCTTAACAAAGCGTCTAGCCAAGGTGGGTGCATCATCTGTCAGATTCCCTGGTATAAAGTGTGCCACCTTAGTGAGTTTGTCAATTACCACCATTATTGCATCATGCCTAGAAGGTGACATGGGTAACCCTTGTACAAAATCCATACTAATAACTTGCCACTTATGTTGAGGTACATTGTGCAATTGTAACAATCCAGCGGGGTGCCTATGTTCTGCCTTTACTCTTTGACACTCCAAACATTTAGCTACGTACTTGACAATATCGCTTTTCAACCCTTGCCAAAAGTATAATTTCTTTAGATCTGCATAAAGTTTGTTAACTCCTGGGTGGCCTGAATAAGGGGTATTGTGAGCCTCCGATAAAACTACTTCCCTTAAATTCCCTGAATTAGGAACATAGATTCTGTTATTGTATCTGAGGAGCCCATCTTCATCAAATGCATACCCTTCGATCTTAGGGTCGGTCGGGTTGTGTCTTATAGTTAATTTGACTTGCTCATACCATGGGTCATGTCCTTGTTCATCCATTACTTGCCTTTTGAAAGAGGTTTTGAAGGTTGCTATAGTCATCAAGTGTCTTCTCCTACTTAAGGCATCTGCCACCCTATTTTCTTTCCCCTTAATATATTCAATCTCAAAGTCATATTCACTTAGAAACTCTAACCACCTTCTTTGTCTGGTGTTTAAGTGAGGTTGGGTAAAGATGTATTTCAGTCCTTGGTTGTCCGACTTAAGCTCAAAGGGCTTCCCTAGTAAGAAGTGTCTCCACTTTTGCAGGGCATGCACAATTGCTGCCAATTCTAAGTCGTGGGGTACATAATTGACTTCATGAGTCTTTAGCTTCCTAGATTCATAAGCCACTACCCCTTCATCTTGGACAAGTACTCCTCCTAACCCTTCAATAGAAGCATCTGTTACAACTGTGAAGTGTCCATTTGGGTCTGGTACCTTTAGAATGGGTGCTGAAGTTAGTTTTCCCTTCAAGATTTGAAATGCCTTATCACTTTTCTCGGTCCATACAAACCTTTTTCCCTTTCTTTGCAACGAGGTGATGGGATTTGCTATCTTGGAGAATCCTTCCACAAACCTCCTATAGTAACCTGCTAGCCCCATAAAGCTTCTTACCTCTGAAACATTCTTAGGGATTGGCCATTCTACTATCGCCTTTATTTTATCTGGGTCGACTGCTATTCCTTCCTTTGATATTATATGCCCAAGATAGTGAATCTTTTCCTCAAAGAAGGTGTATTTGGACAATTTTCCATATAACTTATGTTCTCTCAATCTTTGCAAAACAATTTGTAGGTGCGCTAAATGTTCCTCTTCATTTCTAGAATAAATCAAAATGTCATCCAAGAATACCAAAACAAACTTATCCAAGTAGTCATGGAATACACTATTCATTAGGTTCATGAATGCAGCTGGGGCATTAGTTACTCCAAAAGGAACTACTGTGAATTCATAATGTCCATATCTCATCCTGAAAGCTGTCTTCGGGATGTCTTCTTCCTTAATTCTGAGTTGATGATACCTTGACCGAAGATCTATCTTGGAGAAAACTGCCGCTCCTTTCATTTGGTCAAAAAGGTCCTCTATGCGAGGTAAGGGATACCTATTCTTTATGGTAACTTTGTTCAACATCCTATAGTCGATGCATAGCCTTAAGGTTCCATCCTTCTTCTTAACAAATAAAACTGGCGCTCCCCATGGTGATACACTTGGCCTTATTAATCCCTTAGCTAAGAGTTCCTCTAATTGCATTTTGAGCTCTTGTAATTCGGTTGTGTTCATCCGGTAAGGTGCCTTTGATACTGGTTCAGCTCCTGGGAGTACTTCGATAGAAAAGTCAAACTTTCTCTTAGGGGGTAAACCGGGTAGTTCTTCTGGAAAAACATCCTTAAACTCCTTTAAGAAAGGGGTATTTTCAAATGTTGGTGTATTTTCCTCCTTTCCTTCATCAATTTTGACCATAAAGATTTGTCCTCCTCTTCTCCTTTCCTTCTTTAATTGCATTGCTGAGATAGTTTCTATATTAATGGGTTTAAACTTTTCTTGGATTTTGACCCTTTTCCCCCCGTCATCCAAACATTCAACAATTTTGCTATAACAATCTACATTAGCTTGATGGTCTGCTAACCAACTCATTCCCATAATTACATCATATAATCCTAAGGGTGCCACATAGAGATCTACCCTTGTTTCGAACCCAGGGAATTGTACCTTTGCCCTTGGTAAACACTTAGTTACTTCTCTAGTTGCCTTGTCCCCATATTGAACCGTCCATGATGACTCCATTTGATTAACTTTTAATGCATATTTGTTCACTAATTCAGGTGAGATGAAACATTCAGATGATCCAGTGTCAATTAGAATTGATATTGGTTGTTCAAATAGTGTACCTGTAGTTTCCACGGGAACATTTTGGTATCTTCTTCTTTGGTTCCTAACTGCTGCATGAATCCTCTATTGGGGCCCTTGTTGGGGTTGATTGGCTCTAATTTGTCCTTGCATCCTGGGGCAATCTCTAGCAAAATGGTTTTCCCCACACATAAAGCATCCGCCTGGAGGACCTCTCCTACCTTGATTTCTAGGGGGATCATTCCTTGGTTCATTTCCCCTGGGTGGATAAGTTATCCTGTTCTGCTGGTCATTCCTGTTATAGTTGCCCCTGTTATCATTGCCCCTGTTATTATTGCCCCTGTTATCATTGCCCCTGTTATTATTGCCCCTGTTATTATCATTTCCATTCCTCTGATATTGATTAGGCGGTGGTCTCCTTTCGGAAGAGTTATTCCTTTGACCCTTGTTGAAATTAGTGTTTCCATTGAATTCTTGCTTCCTTTTGAATTAGTGATTCCCATTATAGTTCCGTCCTGCTAGTGTCTGAATCTTCCTCTCTTGCCTTAGGGACTTTTCAAGTACTTCATTCATATTTCTGGGTCCATGCATATCAACCTCTGCCCCTATGTTGGTATTCAGCCCCAAAATGAATTTCCTTGCTTGGCCTTCTTCATCCCTTTGGTACATAGGCACATACTTAAGCAACTTGGTGAATTTATCCCAATATTGTTGAACGGATAGGGACCCTTGACGTAGGTTATGGAATTCTGTCACTTTCTCATCAAAGAACAATTGAGGAAGCCACCTATCTCAAAAATGGTGAACAAATTGATCCCATGTGATTGTATCCCTGTTATACCCATTTTGTTCCTTGGTGTTGGTCCACCAACTAGCCGCCTCCCCTGTGAGTTGATAGGAGCCCCATAAAGCCTTAGTTGTTTCGCTGAAATCTCTTAGCTCAAAATATTTCTCCATTTCATTTAGCCAATTCTCAGCCCCTTCACCAATCTGCCTCCCATCGAACTTAGGAGGGGTGATTTTCTTCAAATCCTTGGAGAGTTCTAATATGTTATTTTCCTTTCCATTACCCATCACATTTCCTTGATTGCTACCAGGGTTTCCATTCTTGGTACCACTTCTATTCTCATAGTCATTCTGCCTTTCCCTAAGATCCTGTAGTGATTGTTCCAGGAAGTTGATTTTATCTCTTTGTTCGGTTAGAAGGTCGATTATAGCTTGGACCCCATCTCCGTTATTCCCTAGGTTGTGTCGAGCCTCTTCATGATCTTCCTCATGGTTCCCTTCATGGTTTCCCTCATGGTTTTCCTCATGGTTTTCCTCCCTTTGACTCCTGGTACGTCTCCCATTACCCCTTCCTCTTCCTCTTCCTCTTCCTCTTCCTCTTCCTCTTCCTCTTGCCATTCTAGGTTCTACCTGAAAGTTAAATTATGTAGTTAGTTTTCTTTTTGTAGAATAAAATTTAATTTCTATTATTGTAAAACATTCCCTTAGTTGAGTAAATTGAAGTGAGCACAAGGCCTAGTTTTGAACCTTTGCTCTGATACCACATGTAATAACCCACCATGATTCATCCAACAAAAATTGAGTATATATATTTTTTTCTTTATTATGTTTTATTCAATTGCATACTCTAGGCATCCATCCAAATAGGATTGGGCATTCATCCATTCGGGATGAGCTTCTAACCATACGGGTTAGGCAATTGTCCATACGGGACGTAAATTCCATCTATCCAATACGGGATAGGCATCTACCCATACGGGGTAGGCATCCATCCAAACGGGATAGGAGATGCTCTGGCCAGAGACTTAGACTCATCGGGACCATTCGGGTCCTGAGCCACTCACTAAGTACTACATTCTTCTAACAAGAATGCACCGAGGTCGCCGTCCTTAGGAGTAATAAGGAAATAATACAAGCTTGAATTCCGCCTCAGAATCTGGCTTAAAGCCTCGGGAAGTCAAGCGAATCCATACGGGATTCCTTCCGAGTATGCATTGAATTAAGTTTGATTATCTTATCTTTCAATTAGGATTCTTACTCAACCAAGCCTAGACCCCACCCACGAACGCCTGAGTACGAGGGACAACTCCATCCCAAGACTGCCTACATACCCGCTTCGGCACGGGATCAAGGCGTAAAGTATGTAGTTCTATTTTCTAATCTATGGTTTGATGTAAACTGATTTGTGGGTACGCAACCCTTTCTAGGGTCAGTGTCCCAGACAGTTTCTCTGCGGTTGCTACCCACGAAGGTAGCACTTAAGCGAAGGCTCAAGATGGCCTATTGCTTGTGGCCTAAACAAAATAACTAGAACCTAATACTTATCATGAGCGTCACCCAATTGCAAATCACCAATATCCCTTCGAGGTAAATAAATAATTAAATAAATAAAGTAAATTTCACGAGAGCTCTTAACTTGACCATCCCTAAGAGGGGTTTACTATGGTTTATCTCAACGGATGTGAAATTCATTAAAAGTTATCTTATTAAATTATCGATCCAAGAGGGATTACCCACCCCTTGGATTTTAACTTCCAAATGTCCCTTATTACTCCCCGACGATTTATAGGGACGATGCCACAGACGTCGTTAATGCAGCTTTATTAGGCGTTAAGTGCAGTAGTTCAACACGACGGCATTACCCGTAAGCATGACCCAGAGGCACCATATATACCGAACGCTGCTAGTTTTGGTTTTCCAACTTCCTTTATTTAGTTTTCTAACTACGAATAACAAAATGAAAGCGTAATTAATTGAAGTAACTACTTGAAGTGTAATTTGCATAACAAATGGAACTTGCATAATAGTAATTGCATGAAAGATATAATAATTCGCATGCTATGAATGAAAGCAATTAATCCATGATGTAAGATGACTTAGCGAGTCCAAAATGACGATTAAATCTAAATATTTGTAATAAGGTAAGTTAATCTCCAAGGACCAATCAAGTGTCCCAATGTTTTCTTAATTTTAGAAGAATATAGTCTACAATTTTAAAGTCTATTAAGGATAGTTTAATTACAATCATTAATCCCATTTTTAATTGAAAGTCAATATCCTTAAATTTACACTAAGGAAAATAAAATCATCATTAAATGTCATTATTATCAACCTAAAAAAAAAAATTAACTAAATGGTAATTAACTTAGATTATTATTTTCAAAAAAAACAATTTAAAACTTCAACTTCGAATTACAAAAAAAATCAATTTTAAAAGGTTTTGTTATGATAATAAAGGGGCTGCGGGGTGGGGACCACGGGTCCCATCACCCCTGCGGCCCTACAGTCGCAGGTCCGCAGGGATGAGGGGATGCCGTGGGCCCCCCGTACCCTGCGACGGTTTATTGAAACCGTCCATGCAAACTGCGACCCGAGCACGTGGAAAGCCGTGCGTTACGGAGCTTAAGGAGATTTTTCTACGTTCGATGGGGTTTTCTTGCTTTTGGGTTTTTTATTTATTTATATATGTATATATAGATATATATATATATATATATATATATATATATATATATATATATATATATATATGTATATATATATAAATACCTAAATGTTATAATGCATAAATTTATATATATATATATATATATATATATATATATATATATATATATATATATATGAGTACATAAATGTTATATTATTATTATTATTATTTTTTTATCTCATACAGGAGTATTAAATTTATTTTTAATGAGTTATTGATGATTACTCAGAGCAGGGTAATGTTTGTAGATTAGATTTCAGAGATAAAATGAAGCAGTAACCAGAGGGATTTTTTTTCATTTCTTTGTTTTTCTACAGGGAAATACATTTACAGATAAAGAGAGTTTATTTCTTTTCTTCATTTCTTCTGTTTCCTACACAGGGAAAACTCATTCACAGAGAAAGGAATTCATTTCTTTACACAGGAAAAATTTCATTCACAGAGAGAGAGTTGTTCATTTCTTTACACAGGGAAAATTCATTCACAGAGAGAGTTATCCATTTCTTTACACAGGGAAAATTCATTCACAGAAAGAGAGAGTTATTCATTTCTTTACACAGGAAGAATTCATTCACAGAGAGAGGAGATTTATTTATACACACAGGGAGATCTAATTTTTATCAAAATAAACTGAAGATAATGAATCTAATTTCCATTTACTCTGAAACTAATTTCTTTTCAGAAGTAAAACAATGAATCTTATTTTCTACAAAATCAGAAACTAAGAATTTAAAACAATGAATTTCATTGTACAAAATCTGAAACAAATTTTCTTATCAAAACTTTAAACAATGAATTTTATTTTCTAAAGATCTGAAACTAATATCAAAAATTTAAACAATGAATCCTATTTAACAATAAATCTCATTCTCTACTAATTCCTTATCAAAATTTCAAACAATGAATCTCATTTAAGCCATAAATCTCATTCTTTACAAAATCTAAGACTAATTTCATATCAAGAATTTTAACAATGAATCTTATTTAAACCATGACTCTCATTTTCTACAAAATCTAAACTAATTCTTTAACAAAACACAAATGAATTTCATGCTCATAATTAATCTAATCAAATCTAATCTACCATAAAAATAAGATGCATAAACTAAGTTGAAGGAACCTGGATGCTTGAAGATGGTGTAGAATCTTCCTTGATCCTCCAATTTGAAGAGAAATCCTCCCAACAAAAATCTTAGCTGCCAATGAGAGTGGACTACAAAAGAGAATTCAACTTGCAGAAATTTCTTATGGAATAGCTAACTTTTCTTTTGAAACTTGTACCTATTTTATAAAAGAAATTTCAAATTCCCACTACCTAATTATTAATTGGAAAAAAAAGGAGATTCTCTCCCAATTTGGCCTCCATGCAAATTAATTGGGCTTAGTGGGAGGAGTTACATGCAAGGAGGTGGAGAAGCCTCTAGAAGCTTCTTATTCCTCCTACAACATGTGCCTTAATTTGGGTGAGGGAAATTAAATAACTAATTTAAAATATATATGCATTTTCCATGTGTGTGGGGTTTATTATTATTTTTTTTATTCCCTTACAATATTCATTCAATAATTCATCCAAAGAATATAAGTAGAGTTTTGTATTTAAATCAAAAAAAGTGATAAAGGAGGGTTGTGACATCATCAACATCTCCAGCCCAGTCAACATCTATATATGCACATAGTGTAAAGTCATCATTTTTTTGGATACCACAAACCATACTCAGTTGTTCCTTCCAAATACCTAAAAATCCTTTTCATCGAACTCTTATGATTCTCTCTAGGATCACTCTGATATCTTGATACAATACAAACTACGTTCATTATATCCAGTCTAGTCTAAGTTAGATATAACAAGCCTCCAATCATAGATTTATACCTTGTATGATCTACTAGAGCTGATACATATTTCTTTATCAATTTCTCACTTGTAACCATAGGGGTACCAACCGGTTTAGAATTTTCCATACCAAATTTCTTCAACAACTCTCTAGCATACTTAGTTTGATAGATGAAAATACCTTTATCATTTTGAGTAATCTACAAACCTAAGAGAAATTTCATCTCACCAATCATAAACATCTCAAATTCATTCTTTATATTATTAGAGAATTTCATGCATAACTTATCCTCACCTCCAAAAATGATATCATCAACAAAAACTTCAACAATAAATATGTCATCATTTGTGATCTTATAATTAAGTTACTGTCAACATTACCTTTAGTGAAACCAAGCTTCAAAAGATATTTGTCCAATCTAGCATACCAAGCTCTAGGAGCTTGTTTCAATCCATATAACA
The DNA here is from genome assembly GCF_030272615.1 of Cryptomeria japonica. Lineage (NCBI taxonomy): Eukaryota > Viridiplantae > Streptophyta > Pinopsida > Cupressales > Cupressaceae > Cryptomeria > Cryptomeria japonica. The sequence continues at coordinate 306,048,523 of NC_081408.1, forward strand.
CTTTCCTTAATTTGTAAAACATGTTTTTGTCATCTGAAAGAAAAAAACCATTAGGTTGCTCAATATAAACTTCCTCTTCAAGATCTCCATTCAAAAATGCACACTTAACATCCATATGATAAACCATGTATTTCTTATGGGTAGCATGTAATGCCCCACCAGGAACCCTAAAGGAATAACCACACAACTAAGCAACTAAGGGTGAAATATATATATTTTTTACAAGTATAAATCACATTAAGTGCTTTAATTACTACATTACACATAGTTATGCAAGTGGAAGACTAACACAAGAATTCCTAAAGGGTTACCAATGAAGAATAAAATGAAAGGTTAAATTCCATAATTAAGATTAATCCAATTAACCATCAATTACTTAATGAACATAATAAACCATATACATATAACAAATTACACCATTTAAAGATTCAAAGTATTACAATATAAATTTCTCTTTAAGAAAGCATTTGCTCAAAGCATAAGGATAACTGAGCTAATAAAATTCATTAACTTAAGATTACATTATCCATCAAATACATGGCTTCCAATAATACATATAAAATTTACATCATTACCAATTATAAGGTTACATAAATCCATTGATACAAATGACCACATAGGTCTCAAAAGTACAATAATCTCCAACATGAGATGATGCATGAATCATGAACCATAGGAACACTTACGAAGCCAATCCTCGCATGAAGGCACAAACAAATACATCTGATAGGAAGTGGCACTACCACCTGACCATGTGATCCCAAAATGGAATCACCCCACCATGTTAGGAGATAGCAGAAGACCCTCAAGCAAGCATAAGAAAAACATGGTCGACAATACAAGTGTGACTCCACAATACTCCAAGTGAACTCAACATCACAACACACTAGTGACCCTAAAGAGAGAGTGTCATCACATAGCTTATGATAGTTACCCTAGGTAGGCCTCCATAGGTCCCGTCCCCCATCCTAGGTTATCTTGGTAAACTTTGCCGAACCCACAGTTCCATCTAAGTCTCATGCAGACCCTACCAACCCTTCGTGAAGACAAGGTGGTTGGTTTTCCATTCTAAGCCTTCCCACTACATCTTGAGCTTATACGAGCACTCAACCATGCGCAGGGTACAATATCTTAATTAATGTTAAAAACCACCGACCCCCTAATTAATTATTAGGTTATCACTTATTATCTGACTTTCGAGGGGTTATCTTGCCAACCACATCAGGTGTGGGCCCCACTCGAAAGCCACCCTCTCATAGGACACTAAACAAACATGGTCACTCTATGAGGACCCTATGGCGAAACAGACAGCCATAACACCACTACAACCATACAGGTGACCATAAACATAGACTTACTAACCCTTGGTTAACCATATGGAATAAGCACAATATGGTTAAAATAAAAAGGTCATAAATACAACCCTAATCAAGAGGTACAATATACACCACAACAGGACAATTGAACATAGACAATAAATTGTAGCAAAATAAGCCCCTTGCAAGAAATGCTATTCACTAAGACCGAAAATCAGACAATCTTTTGAAATTAACAACATCATATACACTTGCAAATTCATTGTTTAAAATCTAATAAAACACCACCATAATGATTAAGAGAAATTCAAGTCATTATTGAACTAATAAGACCAGAAATCTAACTAATCATAAAAAATCAATTTACCTCTCTCAATTTGAACAAGCAACAATCATAATCATTTAATGAATAAAACACCCCACATTTATAATACATCATCCTAAAGACGTCATTCAATTTTTATATTCCAATACAATAATTCTAATAAAATAATTAAAAATTATATTAAGTATATATAAAAATATATAACATATGAATTTTATTAAAATATTTAATCTACTTCCAGAATAAATTTAATTTACCAAATAGATCACATAAAACTAATGCCTTGATTAGACAAGTATATATATATATAAAACAAACAAAAACATAAAATTTATCAACACGCTGTTATAAAATGACAAACACTATTTCATTTTAAAACAATGATTCCAATTATCCCGTGATGAGGGAAAAAGGTTTTAAGTGGTGGTTTCTACCTTTGGGTAGCACTACTACCATATGGTAGCAGTCACTACCTCTTGGTAGTGCTGATACCATACGATAGGAGTCACTACCAAATGGTAGCACTGCTACCATATGGTAGTAGCCGCTACCCTATGGTAGTAGAAGCTACCATCCCACGTGGTGGGGTTTTATATTGTGAGATTTTGCCAAGATCAAGAGGCAATGGAAAGCACAAATAAGAGAGAACAAAATAGATGATAGGAATAAACTGTATTCTATCAAGATGCAAAATATGATCAACTGGATCATTACAAGATAATTGATTTCCCATTCAAACAATGTAGTTGAGCCTGCTTATATAAGCAAGGCTATATAGATATGTGAGCATGCAAACATGACATGTGGCTCAATAAAAAACAAGAGTGGGTAGGAAGTAGGTGTGGGTAGGTAGGAGAAACAATATAATATTACACATGAGGTGGAATGTAACAACAAGATAAGATCAACAACATAAAAGGTGAAAATTCCCCTACACACACTATCCCAATGTGGCACAAACACCCAAGTGTCTCATACCCAAACTACTATGAAATGCATTTCCTAAGTAAACTTAATTAAAGTGTAATAATATCCAAGATGAATAATTATTTACACCAACACCCCCCCTTAAGTGCAACTTAGGGAATGCACTAAAGTCTACAATGCAACTAAGGAATGCAAGATGGGTCCTGGATACAAGGCCATGTTAGGTACCCATGAATAAATGCAAATGCAATCTCCCATAAAGTGGGGAAAGAGAGAAAAAACAAATGGAAAAAAACCCTCCCCCAAAAAAGAGATTAAAACTATACAAGAGAAATCTCATAGAAGTATGTGAAGAACAAAACCCCATGTGAGGAAAAAGTCCCCCCCATATGAGAGAAGAAGAGAAGCTAGGTAGCCCCCCCTCAATGTAGAATCTGCACCAATGATAGAAGCTTGATGATGTATGAAGAAACTACTCCATGAATGTCAAACAACATTCTTCCCCTTAGGAAGAAACAAAACCAAAGGTGTATCCATGAAGTCTCCCCAATCATGAAGGGAAGATGTATGAAAAAAATCCATGATGAATGGAATCTCTGAAAACTGCTCAAGTGTCCCCATATCGATGCTGAAAGATACCCCTTCCAAAGGTGGTATACTGATCCACACTGCTGAAAAAGGCACTCCAAGATCTAGTGGAGATGAATGTAGAACAATATCCAAAGACTAACATGTCTCCTCTAAGGATAAAGAGACCTCCTCAAACCACTGTACATAAGAATCCACAATCATATCAACCTCGAAAGAATAATCATGTAGAGAATGAACAAGAGGGTCAGAGTGTTCCCTCGCAAAAATCGAAGAAGGATCATACTCATCAAAGAGAAGATGAATATCATCAATGGTGTCTCCCAAATCTACAATGTAGGATTCCACAAACAAACTTGTAATGTCTGTCAAGTAATCATCCCAAGAAACTAAAGCTGGAAGACAATAAATATCCTACTGAACTGAATCACATGAAGGCAAAATTGTCACACTATTTGCACATCAGGTGCAATAGATGATGTGATATCAATAGGAGGAGATGAAACACAAGGCTCAAGAATGGGGTCACATGTGAGAATCCCCAAGTTCAAGTACCCAAAGTTCTCCTCAAAATCTGAATCATCACAAGAAGTGTGATCATCATGTGTAGAATTATCATATGTGAAATCATCATCATAAACAAAATCTGAAAAAGAGTATAACCGAGATGCATGATCAACCACCCTAGTCACAATGATAGCTCTAGTCTCTAAGTCTCTAATGAAAACTGACTTGGGTGTGAACTCCACAATTCTCTTAGTTGCGCCATGTGTGATTTGATAGATGGAAAGGAGATTGTTTATCAAATGGGGTACACACAACACATCATTGAAGGAGTTATCCACAATGGAAATAGTTCCTTTCCCAATCACATCCATGTATGTATGACTGCCCATCAAAATCTATGGCATGGTGCAAGGCTCAAATGAAGAGAACATAGACTGCGAAGATGCCATATGATGAGAATCCCCTGAATCTAGAAGCCATCTCCCTAAATCATGACTTGTAGTAGCACAAAAAGATTTTCCTTTTCTTGGCCCAAAAGAGTGAGTCTTCCCAATTGTTGAAGCCATGAATGTTTTCTCTTTCCCTTTTGAATGTGTGGAAGTAGAAGTTGATGAATCGTCCTTCTTGTAGACATTAGACAAATCAATGTTACACTTTTTGAGGATATGTATGAGCTCATCAATCTTCTTAGAATGGCAACGACGCTCCTCATAAACAAAATTTTTACAATAGGCACAAGTAGGTCTCTCCCTCTTTGGTGAATTGTCCCTCTTGGAAGAGGATGAATCTCCTTGTTGTGGAGAACGTGATGCTTTGTCCTTAGGCTTTGATTGCCATTTCTTCTTGTTTGAGTTGTCCTTTCCTTGATTTTCTACTAATGCTTGAGACTTAGAAGTCTTAAGAATTCCCATGCTTATCAACTTAGTTTGTTCCATCATCAACATTTCGGCGAAAGCATCAAATGTAGGCATTGTGTAGCTTGAAACCATTGTCATCCTATGGGTTTGGAAACTAGAAACAGATGCTGCATATTCTTGTGGAAGGTTGCCCATCAAGTTGAAGATCAATTGAGTATCCTTCTTATCAATGCCACAATCCTTGAGTTGTTCCCTCAACTATTTTGCCTTAGTGACATAATCCTGTATTCAAAGTTCTTGGGATCTAACATGGTGAGATCACTATCAATCTGATATCTCCTAATCTCATCAACTTGACCATACAAGTCTTGAAACTTTTGCCAAGCATCCTTGATTAGAGTATATTTCTCAATATGAAAAATGAGATCCTTTGATACATACTTTCTTAAGGTACGAATTGCCATGATATTTTTAGTGAGCCAATCCAAGTGACCAACTGGATCAACCTTAGGATCAGCGGGAACAACAATAGTTCCATCAATGTAATAAGTTAGTCCTTTTTTCATAAGTTTACTCCATGCATCAATTTTCCAAGTAGCATAATTATGAAGAGTTAAGAGAGGAAACTTAGAAGAACTCATAGTAGCAAAAAGGAAGGAACACAAGAGCACAAAAGCACAAGAGACACCCCCCAAATTACTCAATCAAGAAACTCCCCCCAAAATATTGATTTGGCACTTTATACTTAGTGTGTGTAAAATGGGCCACTTGCAAAACAAGGCAAGGTGGACTTATGATTTAAATTTTACAACTTCTCAAAATGAGATATAAGAGACTTCAACAAATACTACTAGTGATCTAAACTGAGATCCAAGCAAAATACAAGTACCAAACAGGCCAAAAAATGACCAAATACTGAAAGTATAATTTCTACTCAAAATCACTGCAAAAAAATGGCATATTATGAAATTAGACAAAAAATTATGCACTTTGAAAAAAAACGGCCCCTGAAAAGGAGTCCATATGAGCCCAAATGAAGCCTCCAAAGTTGTAAAAATCAAAATTTCACGATATCAGAATAGCCTATATTCAAAAATTAGAAACCTCCTGCACCACTATACAGATCACAAAATTCTACCCTAAAACAAAAAAAAATTGCTTGAAAAAAGGAGTCCGGATGAGTGAGATATCGCTATTTGAAAATTGCCTACAAAAGTATAATTTCTGGAAAATTTCCATTGTAGCTTCAAACTTCAAATAGCTCTAGATTTGGCCTCTGAAGTCTGATTTGGATGAAACAAAAGGCAAAATCGACTTTCTTGCACCTCCTCATTCCAATGGTAACCTCATATTTGACCCATCAAGCTTAAATAATAACCTGCAATAGAAAGCTCCAAAATGCAAACCCCAAATAGCATCAAATTTCTCTCAATTGGCAAACCAATGACACTCTAATGACTTTGATATCATGTGAGATTTTTCCAAGATCAAGAGGTAATGGAAAGCACAAATAAGAGAGAATAAAATATATGATAGGAATAAACTATATTACATCAAGATGCAAAATATGATCAACTGGATCATTATAAGATAATTGATGGGTCGTTCAAACAATGTAGATGAGCTTGCTTATATAGGCAAGGCTATATGGATATGTGAGAACACAAACATGACATGTGGGTCAATAAGAAACAAGGGTAGGTAGGAAATAGGTGGGGGTAGGAAGGAGAAACAATATAATATTCTACATGAGGTGGAATGAGGTGGAAATTCTCCTACACACACTATCCCAATGTGGCACAAACACCCAAGTGTCTGATACCCAAACTACTATGAAATGCATTTCCTAAGTAAACTTAAGTAAAGTGTAAAAATATCCAAGATGAATAATTATTTACACCAACATATATATATATATATATATATATATATATATATATATATATATATATATATATATATATATATGTATATTTTTTTAAATACTTACAAAAAACAACTTCACTGGTAAAAAAAAATATACAGTGAACAAATTTTTTTTGTCTTTCAATGAAATTTTTCAATAAGGATTTATGTCTATCAAATAAAGCATAAAAGACCTAAATTTAAAGATATTGGGCAAAAATTCAAAAGAATTTTAAGAAATTAGAGGGGATTTGATTCATTTCTTCATTTCTTTGCACACAGGAAAAATCTTTGCATCATACAAAGAGGGCAAATTGACAAAATTTGCCAGCATAACCCCCTAATTTGAACAAATAAAAACACCTTGTAAACATACAGAAAACAAAAATCTATTTCTTACTACTCAAATTGAGAAGATTACTCAAAACTAAATTTTGGAAAAACTTGAAAGCACACAACCAACAAGATATTGGAAAATCTCTTCAACAAAAACACATTAATTTGGATTTAATTAAATTCAAGAGAAAACTACTCTATTTCCAAACCAAACTTTCAAACAATAATTTCCAATAAGATTTAACAATTTTCAATCACACACATAGGAAAAATCTCAAAAACACATAAATTTTTATTGCAACAAAGGAGAGAAATATACCCAACCTGAAAAGTAATCCAGGAAGAAAATTGTAGAAGAGCTTCAATCTTGCACACCAAATCTAAATCCAGATTTCTCCTTCCAAATGGTTTCCAAGTTTTGGTTTTCAAAAATCCCCCTTCCCTTCCTGTGAACTCACAGGTAATATAGGAAAAATATTTTCAACCTAAACTTTTAGGTTAAAAGTTTTCCTCAACCAATAGGAATAAAATATTTAAAAAGTAATAAAATCTAATTTCCCCTTTTTCATGACATAATTATTTTTAAACAAAAATAAAAATCTAAAAGCTAACTAAAAGGTCAATGAAAATGCTTTTTATTTATTTTCTTTTCCCCAAATGAATTTAACTCAACATTTGCACTAAAATTCAAATAGTATATCATTTAACTTATTTCTTTTTCCAAATAATTTAATACAACTATTTTCACAATATAACATGCAATTTAGCCATTTAATTTAACAACTCCATTATTAATTAAATCAATAAACTCAAGGTATATTAATTAAATTAAAAACATGAATGCAAAATAACACAATTCACTCAATTTAAATATTTTCAAATAACTGGAAGCATGCAAAAGGAGAGAAGACCATACGATGACTCACAAAATTAAAAATACAAAAACACTATGACTCGCATACCAGTCAAATGAGAAAAGATGACTGACTAACAACACTCACATGAGTGTAATTGCAAGTCAATTTAGGGTCTAACAACTATCTCCTCCACTCCCATTAGACAAATAAGGCACGCTTAGCCCTATGAAACTAGGTGGAGTCGATACCCCGTACCTACTCGGTACTTGTACCTACAATGTCTTGCATCAAAGAACCACACGTGCATATAGACAAATATATAAACAAACATGACACGCACGCCAATGAAGGAGAATCGTGAAGTTCCCTATCTCACCAGAGTGAGTGAAGGAAAATCATCTCCTTGCATCCCATAAACTTGCAAACACGAAACATGTAATAATGCATCACACATATAAAGTAAATGTGTCAGTCCATGTCAGTGATCCATATAAATCACATTTAACATAAGTAAGGAAATACTGCATGAAGGCATACACTACAAGTCAACTTAAAGCATGTAATAACATCGCATAAAGTCTGAATAAAATATAATAATAACGTATCCACTGAATAGTCTACTAAAGTCAAACATGAGTCTTAAAAAGTTTGATCGAGAAGGGGTACTACATTCTCCCCCCCAAAACTAGGCTTACTCTTGGAAGCCTAAAATAGATAAGAATAAAGCTCTCTCATCTTCGCTGCATCCTCCCATGGCATCGAGGTCTCATCATTTGGGTCCCATAGGACCCTTACTTGGTTGATGGTACAACCCCTGAGGGTCAAATCCTGATGCTGAAGAATGTGCACGGGCTCCATGGGAAGCTACTCGTCCTCGACCTGCAAAGCGTTCCAATCAAGAACATGAGTCACATAAGGATGATAAGGTCAAAGAATAGAAACATGAAAGACATCGTGGATGTGGGATAGACTTGGTGACAAGGCAAGATGGTAGGCAATAGGTCCTATCCTCTCAAGGATCTCAAAAGGGCCAAAAAAACAAGGTGTCAACTTAGAACCCTTTCCATAACGGGTCAGACTCCTCCGCAGATGCACTCTCAAGAGTTAACGATCACCAACTGAAAACTGATGATCCACTCTATGAGCATCAACATACTTCTTCTACCTGTCCTAAGCAGCTACCAAATGCCCATGAATCTGCTCAACCTACTACTCCATCTCTCGAAGCATATCCGGTCCTAAATGTACCCTATCCTCTAACTGATCCCAACTCAAAGGAGTACGACAAGGACAACCATACAATGCCTGGAAGGGGGACATGCCTATGGAGATGTGATATCCATTGTTATAAGAAAACTCCACAAGGCAAAGATATTCCTCCCAGTATGACTACTAGTTCATAACATATATGCGAAGCATGTCCTCCAAGACTTGATTCACATGCTTAGTCTGACAGTCGGTCTCTGGGTGATAAGCTAAACTGAATTTCAACTGGGTCCCCAAAGCATGCTGAAGTGAGGTCCACAATGCTGAAGTAAAGATAGGGTCTCTATCATAAATGATCCACTTAGGAATCCCATGAAACCTCACCACATATTCCAAGAAAACTTGTGCCACCACTACTGTTGTATAAGAAGATAGAATAGGAACAAAATGAGCAACTTTGGTCAATCTATTAACAATGACCATGATGGCATCATGACGACACAAAGAAATAGGCAACCCCACTATGAAATCCATGGAAATGATATCCCATTTCCAATCCGGTACCAAATTAGGTTGTAAAAGCCCTGCAGGGTGTTGATGCTCCGCCTTCACCTGCTGATATTCTAAACACTTCGACACAAAATCAGCAATGTCACATTTCATACCAGACCAATGATATATCTTTCTAAGATATGCATGCATCTTCTTGACACCAGGGTATGCCGAATAAGGTGCATGATGGGCCTCAACCATGATCAAAATGTGAAGACCCTCCAAAGCAGGTACATAGATCCATCCAAGATGTCGAAGAAGACCATCTGCCTCAAGGTTATATCTATAATATCTACCCTCTAATGGTCTTCTGAACTCCGTCACAACTCTAACATCTTGATACCAGGTGTTCTAAGGAAGAATCCCAAGAATTATCTCTCTCAAGTCCACTCCAAGGGACAATGCTGCAACCTCATGTCGCCTATGACTCAAAGCATCTGCCACTACATTCTCTTTCCCCTAAATATATCAAACCTCAAAATCATACTCATAGAGGAATTCCATCCATCTTTGTTGTTGAGCATTCAAGTTTGGCTGTGTGAAAATATATTGCAAACTATGGTGATCACTATGCAGCTCAAACCGACACCCCAACAGAAAATGACGTCATCTAACCAATGCATGCACTACAGCTACAAACTCCAAGTCATGAACTAGATAGTTCAGCTCGTGGTCCTTGAGTTTGCAAGACTCATAGACAACCACATGACCATCCTACATAAGCACTTCTCCTATACCTTCTAAAGAGGCATCTGTGCATGCCATAAAATCTCTAGATGGATCAAGAATTGCCAGAATCAGAGCACTAACAAGGAGTTCCTTCAAGGTATGAAAAGCTGACTCACACTATTCTAACCAAACAAAATTCTTCCCTTTCCTCTGAAGAGAAGTGATTGGGTGACCTATCGGGGAAAAACTCTGAACAAAGCAATGGTAATATCTGACCAAACCCATAAAACTTCGAACCTTAGAAACATTGGTCGGTGCTGGCCAATCTACAATGGCTTGGATCTTAGAAGGATTCATGGATACACCTTCTCTTGAAATTACATGAACAAGATAGTTCACCTCTGACTGGAAGAAATCACACTTCGCCAAGTTGGCATAAAGTTGATTCTCCCTCAAGCACTGCAATACCTGATGCAAGTGGCCTTCATGCTCTTCCATAGATTTAGAATAAATCAAAATGTCATCCAACAACACAAGGACAAAATGATCAAGGTAGGTGTGGAAAACCCCATTCATGAGGTGCATGAAAATTGAAGGCGCGTTTGTCAACCCAAATGGCACCACTGTGAACTCATAGTGACCATAATGAACACGAAACATCATTCTATGAATGTCTGCATCATGAATGCGCAACTAATGATACCCAGATTTTAGATCAATCTTAGAGAACACCTTAGCTCCCTTTACTTTGTCAAAAAGATCATCAATACGAGGCAATATATATCGATTCCTGATGGTTACCTTATTTAGCTAATGGTAATCAATGCATAACTGAAGAGAACCATCCTTCTTCTTAATGAAGATAATAGGCGCACCCCAAGAGAAACAATAGGATGAATGAACCGCTTGGCCAACAATTCCTCCATCTACAACTTCAACTCACTCAACTCCTAAGTAGTCATCTGATATGGAGCTCTTGAAATAGGTTCCTTACTAGGAACCAAGTCAATGAGAAAGTCTATGTCCCGCTTTGAACGCATACTAGGAATATCCAAAGGAAACACATTAGCATACTCTTAAAGAATAGGGTGACTATCAAGAATGATTTCTTGACTCTCTTCCTCATCCACATCCTCAAGAGCAACTACAAAAAGTTGACACCCTCAACGCATACACTGCTTAAGTTGCATAGTGGAAATCATATGTAAGGATATCAATCTCTGAACTCCAACGATCCGTAGTTTCTTGCCATGATCATCTAAACACTCCACTGTCTTCTGATGATAGTCCACACAAGTGCTATGAGATGATAGCCAATCCATCCCCAACACAACTCCATAAGACCCCAAATAAATGACTCGAAGGTCAACTGAAGTAACAAAGGGTCCTAGGTCCAACTCACCATTGGAAATGAAGGTATGTATGGAAACATGCAGACCAGTAGCCAACTTTACTTGCCACCTATCCACTTGCTTAGCAGATATGATCCCACACTGCTCCACAATGGTTGAAGAAATGAAAGAATCAAAAGCACCAGAGTAAAAAAGTACAGAGATAGGAATACCACACAACACACCTGCAGTCTTGATCACTATACCCTGATGCTTAGCTTGGCAGTCATCAACTGCTGCAAATACTCTATGGGATCTACTTGCATCCCCCATTGTCGGCTCTGATGTTACTAGCCTTTGACTACCTATCTAATGAGAATGCTAAAGGCACTGAGCGACTATGTGGCCAAACTAACCATAGGAGAAGCAAGCTCCTCTACTAGGTTCTCTACTTGCAGATGACCCACCGGACTGCTGGAAGCTTCCCCTACTAGGGGCTTGAGATGCACCCTGAGAGGACTACCCTAGGAAACTCTACCTACTCCTCTGCCAGTTCCTATTCTTCTTAGGTTGAGAGTTACCACCTTGCTAGCCTTGAAACTATTTTGGCCTCGGCTGAAAACTCTACTGCTGCTAATGTTGTTGTTGCCCACCCTTAGTGGGTGCCTGAGAACCCCTATAGGGTGCAACAGTCTGGTATTGATTCCCTCCAACTTTGGACTCACTGAAAGGCATGCTCCTGATCTACACTCTAGACTAATCGCCATGAGCACTACTAAGATTCTTCTCCACCAGCCTGGCTTTCACCATGACTATCTCTACTGAAATAGGATCAAACACTCTCACTCCTCCACTGATGTGGTCATTTAGACCCCTCAAGAAGTGCCACACTAGCATTGCCTCAGCATTTCCAATAGTGACATACTATTTGAGATCATAAAACTTGTGCTCAAGCTAATCTACAGACATGCCAAACTGTCGCAAAACATAAAACTCATCTACCTGAGACTATCTCCATTGTGGTGAGAGAAAGCATGCCCTGAATCTCTCCAAGAAAATCTCCCAAGACACGGTGCTAATGTTCAAACCGATCTTCTCCTCCTCTAACTGCCACCAGATAGAAGCAAAACTCTTGAGAGGCATGATGGTACATCTGGCCTTGGTGTTAATACCATATGGATGCATGGCAAAACACTAATCTAAACTAATTAGCCAGGTCTCTGCCTCAAGGCCAGTACCCATACCGTCAAAGGAAGGAGGATGGGATCTCATCAAGTCTCTCATGTGCCCTAGGAAACTAAGTCCTAGTCCACTAGGAGCTCTCTCCTCCTAGGAGATCTCTCTCTCTCCCTCTCCTCCAGATTTTGTTGACGCAACTCTCCAACCTGAGCATGGATATGTTGTTCAGCCTCAGGTCTGGGGCCTAGTTTGGCTAGCACCTCCTGAAACATCTCCCTCAACTCTTCCCTTTTGGGAACCTCCTTTACTCTATGTTGCTCATCTTGATGAACATACTGATCCTATTCCACACTCACATGAGTGGGTAGTGGTGAAGGACAATGGTGGTCAAAACCTCGACCATGTCCCCCACCTCTGCCTCTATTGTGGCCACCAACATGACCACCTCCTTTGGCTTTCCTAGCCATGACCTAACACTACACAAGAGAAAAAAGTTTATATCTACGACAAGGATACTAACAAGGGAAACACAAACACTAAGACCTAATCAAAAGGTCAAGCTGAATGGGCTCAATATAAAACCAGAGTACCCATTGTTGAATTACCAAATGTAATGCGCCGCGAGGAACCCCAAAGGAATACCCACACAACTAAGCAACTAAGGGTGAAATAATTTAAAAATAAATAAATAAAAATCACATTAAGTGCTTTAATTACTACATTGCACATAATTACGCAAGTGGGAGACTAACACAAGAATTCCTAAAGGGTTACCAACGAAGAATAAGATAAAAGGTTAAATTCCATAATTAAGATTAATCCAATTAACCATCAATTACTCAATGAACATAATAAACCATATACATATAACAGATTACACCATTTAAAGATTGAAAGTATTACAATATAAATTTCTCTTTAAGAAAGCATTTGCTCAAAGCATAAGGATAAATGAGCTAATAAAATTCATTAACTTAAGATTACATTATTCATCAAATACATGGCTTCCAATAATACATATAAAATTTACATCATTGCCAATTACAAGTTTACATAAATCCATTGATACAAATGACCACATAGGTCTCAAAAGTACAATAATATCCAACATGAGATGATGCATGAATCATGAACCACAGGAACACCTGTGAAGCCAATACTTGCATGAAGGCATGAACAAATACATCCGATGGGAAGTAGCACTACCACCCAACCATGTGATCCCAAAATGGAATCACCCCACTGTGCTAGGAGATAGATGAAGACCCTCAAGCAAGCATAAGCAAAACATGGTCGACAATACAAGTGTGACTCCACAATACTCCAGGTGAACTCAACATCACAACACACTAGTGACCCTAAAGAGAGAGTGTCATCACATAGATTATGATGGTTACCCTAGGTAGGCCTCCATAGGTCTTGGCCCCTATCCTGGGTTATCCTAGTAACCTTTCCTGAACCCCCAGTTCCATCTAAGTCTCATGCGGACCCTACCAGCCCTTCGTGAAGACAAGGTGGTCGGTTTGCCATTCCAGGCCTTCCCACTACATCTTGAGCCTATACGAGAACTCAACCATGCGCGGGGTACAATATCTTAATTAATGTTAATAACTACCCACCCCCCTAATCAATTATTAGGTTATCACTTATTATCTTATTTTCAAGGGGTTATCCTGCCAACCACTTTGGGTATGGCCCCCACTCGAAAGCCACTCTCACGTAGGACACTAAACAAAAATGGTCACTATATGAGGACCCTATGGTGAGACAGGTAGGCATAACACCAGTACAACCATACAGGTGACCAAAAACATAGACTTACTAACTCTTAGTTAACCATAAATAATAAGCACAATATGGTTAAAACAACAAGGTCATAAATATAACCCTGATCAAGAGGTACAATATATACCACAACTGGACGACTGAACATAGACAAGAAATTGCAGCAAAATAAGCCCCTTGCAAGAAATGATAAATTCACTAAGATTGAAACTCAGACAATCTTTTGAAATTAACAACATGATATACACTTGCAAATTCATCGCTTAAAATTTAATAAAACACCACCATAATGATTAAGAGAAATTCAAGTCATTATTGAACTAATAAGACTAGAAATCTAGCTAATCATAAAAAATTAATTTACCTCTTTCAATTTGAACAAGCAACAATCATAATCATTTTAGTGAATAAAACACCCCACATTTATAATACATCATTCTAAAGATGTCATTCTATTTTTATATTCCAATACAATAATCCTAATAAAATAATAAAAATTCATATTAAATATATATATATATATATATATATATATATAAATATAACATATGAATTATATTAAAATATTTAATCTACTTCCAAAGTAAATCTAATTTACCAAAGAGATCACGTAAAACTAATGCTTTGATTAGACAAGTATATATATATATATTAATAAAATAATATAGCAAACAAAAACATAAAATTTATCAACACGTTGTTATAAAATAGCGAACACTATTTCATTTTAAGCGATTCCAATTATCCTGCGATGAGGGAAAAAGGTTTTAAGCGGTGGCTGCAACCTTTGGGTAGCCCTGCTACCATATGGTAGCATACACTACCCTTTGGTACTGCTGCTACCATAGGGTACTAGTCGCTACCTCTTGGTAGTGTTGCTACCATACGGTAGCAGTCACTACCAAATGGTAGCACTACTACCATATGGTAGTAGGCGCTACCAAGTGGTAGCGTTGCTACCCTATGGTAGCAGAAGCTACCATCTCACGTGGTGGGGTATACCCTGCCACGTGGGGGGGTTTTATATATTCTTTTTTAATTTTTATTTTTAAAATACTTACAAAAAACTTCACTGGTAAAAAAAATATACAGTGAACAATTTTTTTTCTTTGAATGAAATTTTTCAATAAGGATTTAAGTCTATCAAATAAAGCATAAAAGACCTAAATCTAAATATCTTGGGCAAAAATTCAAAATAATTTTAAGAAATTAGAGGGGATTTGATTCATTTCTTCATTTCTTCACACATGAAAAATCTTTGCGTCATACAAAGAGGGCAAATTGACAAAATTTTGCCAACATAATGCCCTAATTTGAACAAATAAAAAAAACTTGTAAACATACAGAAAACAAAAATTTATTTTTTAATACTCAAATTGAGAAGATTACTCAAAACTAAATTTTGGAAAAACTTGAAAGCACACAACCAACAAGATATTGGAAAATCTCTTCAACAAAAACACATTGATTTTGGATTTAATTAAATTCAAGAGCAAACTACTCTATTTCTAAACCAAACTTTCAAACAAGAATTTTCAATAAGATTTAACAATTTTCAATCACACACATAGGAAAAATCTCAAAAACATATAAATTTTTATTGCAACAAAAGAGAGAAATCTACCCAACCTGAAAAGCAATCCAGGAAGAAAATTGTAGAAGAGCTTCTATCCTTCACACCAAATCTAAAATCCAGATTTCTCCTTCCAAATGGTTTCCAAGTTTTGGTTTTCAAAAATCCTCCTTCCCTTCTTGTGAGCTCATAGGTAATATAGGAAAAATATTTTCAACCTAAAATTTTAGGTTAAAAGTTTTCCCCAACCAATAGGAATAAAATATTTAAAAAGTAATCAAATCTAATTTCCCCTTTTTCATGACACAATTCTTTTTAAACAAAAATAAAAATCTAAAAGTTAACTAAAGGGTCAATGGAAATGCTTTTTATTTATTTTCTTTTCCCCTAATGAATTTAACTCAACATTTGTACTAAAATTCAAATAGCATAGCATTTAACTTATTTCTTTTTTCAAATAATTTAATACAACTATTTTCACAATATAACATGCAATTTAACCATTTAATTTAACAACTCCATTATTAAATTAAATCAATAGACTCAAGGCATATTAATTAAATTAAATACGCCAACACAAAATAACACAATTCACTCAATTTAAATCTTTTGAAATAACTGGAAGCACGCAAAATGAGAGAAGACCATATGACGACTCACAAAACAAAAATACCAAAGCACTATGACTCACATACTGGTCAAATAGGAAAAGATGACCGACTGACAACACTTACATGAGTGTAACTACGGGTCAATTTAGGGTCTAACAATTATCTCCTCCACTCCCATTGGATAAATAAGGCACGTTCATACTTGTGAAACCAGGTGGAGTCGATACCCCGTACCTACCCGGTACTTGTACCTGCAATGTCTTGCATCAAAGAACCACACATGCATATTGACAAATATATAAATAGACATGACATGCATACTGATGAAGGAGAATCATGACGTTCCTCGTCTCATCAGAGTGAGTGAAGGAAAATCATCCCCTCCCATCCCATACACTTGCAAACATGAAACATGTAAATAGCACATCACACATATAAAGTAAATGTGTCAGTCCATGTTAGTAATCTATAAAAATCATATTTAACATAAGTAAGGAAATACTACATGAAAGCATACACTAAAAATCAACTTAAAGCATGAAATAACATCACATAAAGTCTGAATAAAATATAACAATAATGTATCCACTAAGCAGTCTATTGAAGTCAAACATGAGTCTAAAATAGTCTGATCAAGAAGGGGTACTACACAACATAAGAAAGAAATAATCCCACAGCTTCAATCCTAGCTACTGGAGCAAAAGTCTCATCATAATAAATTCCTTCCTTTTGAGAATATCCTTTACATACCAATCTAGCCTTGTTCCTCCCAACTTGTCCATCCTCATTCAATTTATTCCTAAAAACCCATTTAGTTCTAATAACATTCTTATTTTTAGGTCGGGGAACTAAAGTTCATGTGTTGATGTTTTCTATCTGATCTAATTCCTCTTCCATATCTCTCATCCAATATTTATCTTTACAAGCTTCAATAATTTATGCCGGTTCAATTTGAGAAATTAAACATACCTCATTAGCTACCAACCTTCTTCTTGTCATTAATCCTTTGTTCTTGTCTCCAATGATTTAATCTTCTGAATGATTTAACCTTACATACCGAGGAGTCTTCTGACTTTCTGTTTCTCTTCTTTGATCTTTGGTCACTGTTGAATTTTCTAATACTGTAGGAGTAACTGGTTCAACATTCTATTTGGGTGTAGGTGCTACCAGTTTAGTTATGGTCACCTCCACTTCTGGATCTCTCTAATAAGTTATGATTTGACCCTTGTACAAATAATCCACCTTGACATTAGCACTCTCCACAATTCTCTACAATCTTTTGTTATAACATCTATATGCTTTTCTTTTATTAGAATAACCAAGAAATATCCCTTCATCACATCTAGGATCAAACTTTCCAATGGAATCATCTTTTTTGATATAGCATTTACTACCAAAGATTTAGAAATACTTAACTGAAGGTGTATGACCAAACCATAACTCATAAGGTGTCTTACTGGTGTCTCCTTTGATATGAACTCTGTTGAATGTGTATACCACCATGCTCATAACTTCTCTGTAGTAGATATGAGGCAAATTAGCTTCCATCATCATAGTTCTAGCCGCATCCAAGTTAGTTCTATTCTTTCTTTCCACAACACCATTTTGCTGAGGTGTCCGAGGTGCAGACAATTGTCTCCTTATCCCATGCTTCTCACAATAACTATTAAATTCACCGGATGTGAATTCACCACCCTAATCTGACCTTAAGCATTTAATTTTCAACCCTATCTCTATCTCAACTTTATCTTTAAAGATCTTAAACTTTTCAAAATCTTTAGATTTCTCTCTTAGAAAAGTAACCCACATCATTCTAGAATAGTCATCAATGATTAGCATAAAATATCTCACCCTGAAAACTTTTTATTCTAGCAGGACCACATAAATCAGTATGAATAAGATCAAGAACATTATTAGATTTGTCTTGTATACTCTTAAAATAAGTCCTGACCTGCTTTCCCATTTGACATTCCTTACATACTGGATTATAGGGCTTCACAATCTTAGGTATATCTCTAACAGCCTTAGTTGAACTGATCTTTACAATGCAATCAAAATTCACATGACACAACCTCTTATGCCATAGCCAACTCTCATCATTTATAAAATCAAACATGTTTTCTCACCAGAGTTAAAATCAAAGATGTTACCTTTATTCTATGTACTGGTTGCAATCTCCAATCTAGATCTGTTAATGATTTTTCATTTTCCATCCTTGAACTGTAATTGAAATTCGTTATCCACCAACTCTCCTACACTCAAAATATTATGCCTTAAACCTTCAACATAATAAACATTATTGGTGTTATTCTTACCATCCAATGATATGGTTCGTCTTCCTCTGATCATACATGCTTTGTCATCTTCAAATCTAACCAGTCCACCATCAAATTCTTGCAAAGATAAAACCTTCATTTTATCTCAAGTTATATGATGTGAACAACCACTGTCACAAAATATCACCCATTCATCCTCGTAGATTCAATTTTAGAAGCAAGGGCCTTTTCCTCATTTTGAATAATAGGTACCAGAGCATCTTTCTTGATAGCCAAAAATACCCATTCCTTGCCACTGCGGGATCCACTAGCCGAATCTTGTGTAGGTTCATGATCAGAATCAATCACACCTTCCTCATCCACATAGTAACATGATTTGTCTTTGTTTCTCCTATACTTATTCTTGTTCTAATAATCATGGTTAGGCCTAAAATATCTTCTAGCTTTCTCTTCAAATCTTGAATTCCTCTTAGGACATCTAGATGCAAAATGAGCTATCTTATTACATGCAAAACATTCAAAAGGTGATTTTCCTTCATACTTACTTCTTGCTGGACCTTTAGGTACTCTTCTAGCAAATAGGGATTCAAGTTGCTCAAACTCTTCATCTTCTTTCTTCATCTCATCCAGTTCCTTTGCATATAAATCTTTCCAATCACTCTTGATGGTTGATGATGTAGGTGCATGAAAAGTAGATTCAGTCTTTGCAGCTCCTTGAGGACCAAATTCATCAAGCTCAAAAGAAGATAACTTTCCACCCAAAGTATCCCTATTAACATAAGTGTTAGCCAATGTTCTCATCTCATTAATTGTAGTATCCTCAATCTTGTAATCTAGTGGAAAATCTCTCAATACTTTAGAAACAATCTCATCTCCATTCAGAGATCCACCACAACACTAAATTCCCATAATAATTTCATTAACTCTTTCCATTAAATAAGAAATCCTTTCATCTTCTTCCATCTTCAGATTCTCATACCTCACCTAGTAACCATCAAGTTTAGCAATTTTAACAGTAGGGTCACTGATGGTTGAAAATGGGTGTGGAGCGGCAAGGAGATCCATGATCAGGAATCCCAAATTTCAAATCTAGGAATGACAGATTTCCTAGGGAAGGCAGTCTTTCTGGGGGTGGAACTAGCAATCAGGCCAGTTTCCAGGCATCCCAAGGTACAGAAGAGGACAAGGAGACAATCAAATCGGTGGAAGACTAAAATTCCAAAACTAGGGACCCACATGATAGAGGTAAGAAAATAAAATGGTCTTCACTTTTTGGAGTGAAGCCACTGGTAAAATCAGGATTGCCGACAGTTACAAACATCTCTGATGCATTTTCAGGGTTGGTTGCTATTTATGTTCTGGATAAGCTGGTGGATCTCACTGTCGCTAGTTTAGCCATGACATTAATCAGACGATTTGCTGGTTTTAGGCCTAACATTGATGTTGTTAGGAATTTTATAAGGAGGAAATGGGTTCTCAAGGGTCAAGTGGATGTGGTGGCATTGCCTAGGGGCTTTTTTTCCTTTGCTTTTAACTCTGAAGAAGATATGAATAAGGCTCTCTATGAAGGCCCATGGATGTTCAGCAAGTCAACTTTGGCTCTACATAAATGGGCTCCTAACCTCTCTCTTGATGAGTCTTTTTTTGTATCGGCGCCTGTCTGGACACACCTCCCAGGCCTTCCTCTAGAATTCTAGAATGAGGAAGTCTTTAAAGGGATAGCGAGCTCTTTTGGATAACTTCTCTCGATTGACCCAATGACTGCAACTAGATCAAGGTTAGTCTTTGCTCACATTTGTGTAAGTTTTAATCAAATGATGGACATGCCCCAATCTATTGAGATTATTCCTAAATTAGGGAAATGGATGTTAGGCCCAATATGGAAAGCTAATGTACTAAGAGGGGAGGGGTGAATCAGTACTTCAAAACCCTTCTTCAACAATAACTTTACTGTTATGCATAAACCGAATAGTGCAGTAACATAATATAAAGCTAAAATAAATAGATAACAATTATACATGATTCACTCCATAACACATATATTTTGGTTACGCAGAAACTCTTGGTTAGAGAGAAAAAATATGGTGGGGATGGCACCCACAACTTCACTACTGTAATAATAAAGGTTGCTTGGTTAGAGCTACATGTTTAGCTATTTCTGATAGCTTACCCTGTTAGGAGTATCAAGATCTATTAGATCTACCTTGCTGAAGGATTTTACAACACTTAATCTAAATGTTGCAGCTGGTTAGAGGCTTTACAATTTATAGACTTGATTAGAGTCTTTTACCCTGTTAAAGGTTTCTTTTACAACTTCAAAATATTACAATAAAATCATTACAAATATCTGCAAATTTACATTTGAAATGTTATAGCAGATTCTATGTGCTCAGAATAATATTACCTTACTTATAGCATACCTCAGTAACCCATATAGTAACTCGGTAAACCCTTCTGTTCACTCTGTTCTTTGACTGTTCTCTAAAATCCTTCTTGGTGACCTCTGTGTCTCTATAACAATCATAACACTTAGTGCTTTCACATGTCTTGCTTCAAATATTTTTATATCTTCCTTTCTGTCATGCTACATGTATATATCAATTCTTAATCCATGTTGTATAATTAGATCTCTTATGATGGTGATCCATTCATTGCTTCGATCTTACAAACATGTTTTATCGAATGAATAACCATGCAAAATATTTCATTGGTTAGATGACCTCAAAATCATACACAATCTTTAAGTGCAATTACCAATGTGATAACGGTTAGATGTTCCTTGATCTTGTAACACGTTTCCATATGTATGTCCAGGTTCAATGAATCTGGTAACACATTTCACTTAGTGTATATCAACTCGGTGTGTCATCTTTGCTACTCGATAGACATGGAATGATACTCGATAGACAGCTCGGTGCATACTGGGCTCTTGACTACATTCTTCTATAACTGACAGGACTGTGCATACCGACTAAATATTTCGGTAGAGATAATTGACTAGAGTATATAGAAGAACTTTGAACATAAAACTAATGGCAACTTGATAAGTAGTAACAATCTCCCCTTTTGACATTAGTTGAGATGTTTGACAAAAAACTACTTTCAAAATTATAACTCAATAATCTATATACTTGCAAAATTTGACTATATTGATAGTATATACAATAGTCAATGAAGTAATATATCTAGATATACTCCCCTTATCGATATACTGTACAAAACTCTAATTTTGTATGCTCAGTCATCAATGTTTTATGTGCTTACTATTCTGTTCACTACTTGGTTCACTGCTCTTGAATAATCTACTCTCTACTCGGTATACTCCTCCTGTATACTACACTCCTTTTGTTTGATATTATACTTTGATGCTTTGAATACTATATCACTCCCCCTTTTTTGACAAACATCAAGACTTAGTTACCATTTGGTGGAGGCAATTGGTCAAAAATGGATTTATACTTTGTCCTTGCTTCGGTGAGAGTGACAGAGAGGGCATCCTTTACACTGTCCATTAAAGAATTCTGTGCTTGAATATCAACCAATAGTGATATTAAGTCATCTAGAGTGCTTCCCTCTTGTGTAGTAGATAAGTATGTGGCTCGATTGATCTGTTCTTGGATAGATGAAAGATGAGGAAGGAATAATGTCTGAAGTGTCATTATGTCCATCCTGATCTTGTGTTCTTCATTTCTTAGGTCCAATTGTTGAGCCATGAGCTGTTGTAACTTTGTATAAAAATTCTGAACTGAATTGGGCTCTGTGGTCAACTTATTTGAGAGATTGGTGATCTCTTTCTCAATTGCTTCTATTTTATTTTTTATGTCTTTAATGAATAAATAAAATGTATAGAGTTTCTGAAATAAATAAAGAATGTGCTTGAGTTGAGGGGACAACTCAACAATAAATTTGACAAGTTTATCTTTGCCATTAGCTATAGCTTTCTGTACCTCTTCTATCATTTTTGCAGTGAGCTCCTTGTCTTTTAGCTTGCTCAAATATTCAGAGGCATCAACTCCAGATGTCTCTATCATGGTTAGGAGTTCGTCCAGTTGAATGTGGATGGCTGCATCTTTGGTTATTGTAGCTTCTGGTAGCATATCTGTTAAGAGTGCTTTTACCTTCTGAAGTACTTTATTTTTCTTTTGAATAGCCATTTGCTTCTCTTGTTCGGCCTTTGCTTTGCATAGTTCACCAAAATCAATGAGTGCTTGGCCCTTTAATTTGGATATATCAACATTGGGTAGCACTATTGGTTTTGACAAATCTACTTTGAAACTATGCTTTTTCATCTTCTTTTCTTTAGCTTTCACCGATTGAACTAAGACAATGGCTTGTGAGGCTTGATGACCCTCGGTAGGTTGCTTGGTAGAGGCATCACTTTGGTTAGTTTCTTTAGCCTCTATAGTGTCCTTTGGTGTCTCGGTACTTGGTGTCTCAGTTGCAACATTTTCAGTGCTAGAAGGATCCTGAGACATCTATTCTTGAGTAGTACCTTCTCCTGTTGTAGACTTGTGACCTTCGGTGCCTTTATCCATATCTAGAGGGGCTTCGATTGAGATAGGTTGATTGACCGGTGGATAAGGCTAAACTTGTTCCAAGACTAATTCACTGGATACAAGTTTTGCATATGCATTGCCTTCTATCATTTCCTATTATGGTGCCTCTGTATCCATGATATCTTCATCTATTTGAATGGTGTCAGCAGGGTCTTGCTCGGTAACATCAGGATCTTGCTTAGTGACATCAACTATTTCAACTTCAGTTTGCTCATTGGCATCCTTATTTCTAAATATTTCCTGCCACTTTTCTTTTGTCTCATTTTCCACTTCAATATACAGCCCATTCATCAATTTCAAGGCTTTTTATTTGACGAGGAACTTTATGTGGTAGGTTGTTAGATGTTCTTTTATTTTGACTATTGACATGTCAGGAAAGAGATATACCAGACTTCTTTCTCTGATCTGTTTCTCCGAGTCCAGGGCATATTGCCACCTATTATCAATATGTGCATATAATTCTTTTGGGAGAGAATTAGAGACTTCTAATGGGACTAATCAAAATTTCAAAAGTGTGCAAATGACAACTTCTTCAATTTGTCTCTTTTCATCTTCATTTCTAGATTCATACTTAACATATCTGAATCCTCCAAATCCACCATATTCTTTTAGATTAGCACAAAAATTTTCAACACTATGTACATTTATCTTCTTGCTCTTGACAATCTGAAATTTGCTTGCATCCTCAGATTCGGTGTCACTAGACTCTTTTGCCAAAATGAGTCTCCGAGTAGATTTCTTGTAATTTTTTGTTACCTTGGGAATAGTAACACTCTTTTTTTTCTTACTCGATGAAGCTATAGATGCTCCAGTGTTAGGTCACTTTGTTGGAGGAGTCGGTGAGGCCTTTGATGAATCCTGTTTCTTTCTTTTCAACACTTTTCCCTTAGGTAATTCAGTGCTCAGTGTTATAGCTGCCTCTTGGGCTTCAGATTTCTCTTCGGTAATGGCTATAGTGCCTTTGATAGGTGTGGAGGAAGAATCTTCTCTAAATTTCTCCGATAATGCCTTTATCATCTTTGTTGCCTTTCTTGTAGCTTTGGGTACTACAATGCTCAATTTTACCTTTTCCTTCACTTCTTCATAGGTTCCATACCTTAGCTCAGTAGCATGCCTTGGTAATGTAAGAAATGCATCAATTTTCTATTGTGTGATGTCAAAATCAATCTCATAACCCATAGGTGACAAAGATTGAGTTCTTGGTTCCATAGCATTCACATAATAGTAATCAGTGTCTACTTCAAAACATATGTCATCTTTGTATTTCTCCACTAGCTTGGGTGGAATCTGGTACTTGTTATGCATTTTCTCTTGAAATTTACTAAAGTAATCATCCATAATATCATTGAAATTATCACCTAGCTTCTTAATGAAGTCATTGATCTGATGGGTGATTGGTCGGTGTAGTTCCCAAACAACTTTATCGACTGATGGAAAGAATTTTTCAAAATAGAAAAATATGCATATACAAGTAGTGATCCAAAATTTAGTGTATTAGCCGAGTTGTTCTTCTTCAGCTTCCTGATGGTGTTCAGATTCTCAAATAGGTTTTTCAGCAACACCTCACATAGATCAATTTTCATGCCCTTTTTCACAATTTTGTATGCTAAGTCTACTGCTGCACAGGGTACACTGTTTTCCCTTGCCGATTGGAAGAAATAGTAACCTATTACTCTAATGGCAAATTTTAGTTCTTCATCAGTGACATTGTTCAATTTCAATCCTCTACAATCTGATTCTACTCCGATTAAACTGATCAATTCCTTATGTGATATCATCTTTTGAGCTCGGGCATGATCATAAATAGGGTAACCGGTAATCAGATGAATGAATTCCTTGGTAATCTTAAATGGTTGCTGTTCTAGCCACATGAAATCATCGTGAACTCTGCTTAGAACAAACTTGACCCACTGGGGTTTGAACACATGGGGATAGGTTAGGGCTTTAGTTAATCCCTTGATCTTAATGTGCTCATACTTGCTATCTAATTTACCATCAGTGCACAATTCATCATAGGTGTCTTTGATTTCAACGTGACCGAGTTCTTCAACACAACATTTGGTGAAGAATCTCACATCCTTGACTAATAACACTCTATCCGGGATGAGTGAAAATGCGGTTTTGTCATCTGATTCAGATGCAACTTTGGGAGTTAAAGAGTATTTTAGTGAGGGCTTTTCTACATTCTTAACAACGATGGGATCTTGGATCTTAGGTGCCATTTGAATATTTCAGATAAAAACTAACAAAAGATCCTTAGGGTTTGAGGATTTTCAAATGACAAACGCTTCACACTTAGTAGATAATAATAACTTGATAAGATCGGTAAACCAGCTTAAGAATGCATTGAGATTGATGTAAATACCTTGAATTTTGCTTTGTAGGAGGTTTGATCACCTTAGATTTGCTTTGCTCTGCTCTCTCAAAAACTTGGTAAGTGAAAATGACCATGTAAATGCTTTAAGTACACAATATACCTTATCGGTCTCCATGCGGGTTAGGTCAAAAACATTAAATGCACTTGGTTCCACTAAACTTTCTTTCCTTTTGCGCTTTAACTAAGTAACCAAACTTCATTTACTGACTTGACAAGTTTCTTGTATAGTGCTCCAAAAGACTTGATAGAATTTCAAACTTACTACTACATCTTAACTATGCAGATTTTGAATTAAGTACATAATAGAATAGGAACTGTTAAGATTTATCCTTGAGAGAATGCAGTCCCTTCATACCTTTACTGATTAATTTGGAATAGGTGCACCTAACTCGGTAGGTAAGGTGCTTTCTTCATTTGACACAATTTCCTTCTTTCTCCAAATCATCTATAATTTTTTTTTTATTTCCTCGGTGTCTTTTCTAGGTTGATCTCTGCAATCTCTAGCCAAGTGTCCAACTTTGTGACAATGAAAACATGCCATACCAGGATTTCTCCATGATCTTCAGTTGTTCATTCCAAACCTTATAAAATAGTTGGCACTTGTATGTCTATATCTTCCACAACATTCACACCATATCCTTGTATTGTAATCCCATGGTACTATAGAATACTATTGGTAAGGATCTGTGCGAGCTCAGTAACCTCTAGCATTTGCTCAATGTGTAGACCACATATAGTTCTTTTGCTTAAGCCAACACTTCTCAGTACTGTGTCCATATCTATTGTAGTTTTTACAAAACCTTTTAAATTTTGCCTTCTGATAATTGTTAACAGACTTTGTCCTACATTGATTAGATGTGTGACCATATTTATTGCAATTGTAACAATAACCTTTGGACTTAGTGACATTCAGTTGCTTACCTTTTCTGATTTGGCACATGTTGGCAGTGTGACCATGATTTCCATAGTAGTTGCAAATAGGTTTCTTTCTTTTGATGTTCTTCTTGATTCCAGCTTGCTTTGATGATTCTCCTCTCTCGGTAGTATGGATTCCCTTCTTGGTAGAGTCTTTTCCTTTGTAACTGAGTCCTGCATCTTTGTTGGGTCGTCTTGTGTTCAGTTGCTCATCCAACATCTTTGATGCTTCATAACTCTTGTTCAGTGTTTCTTTGGATTTCATCTTTGTTTCAAGTTCATTGGTCAACCTTGATACTTCAAGTCTCAATGCTTGATTCTCACCATCTTTCAGAGTTGCTTCATGATGTGCATAACCTAGTTGATCTGACAGGTTTTGTTGAATTCTAGTCATCCTTATGATTTCATCATTCTTATCAGATACTAAGGCTTCAAGTTGTTGTTTCTCTCTTTCTAGATCTCTTACTTTATCCTCGATTGTCCTCAATGCATCAAGATTTTCAGTCATCTATGTGCTAAAATGCTCATGTTCTTTTTTTATTGCTTTTAGTTGATCAGCTAGTGCTTTGTTCTTTTCTTTCAATACTCCAATCATTTCTTCAGTCTTTTCAAACATACTATTCTCAGATGATGTCTCAATTTGTTCCACTAACTCTTGAGAGTCCTACAAATTATCATATAATCTTCTTCTCACTTTCAGAGATTTTTTCATTTGCCTTTGCATGTCTGCAATCACTTGATTAGCATGATCCAACTCTTCTTGCAGATATACAATCCTCCGAAATTGTTTATAGCCTTCCATTGATAAGATCTTTCTCTTTAGGCAATTAAACCCTTTTCCAAGATTGAAGCTCTGATACCAATTGTTAGGCCCAATATGGAAAGCTAATGTACTAAGAGGGGAGGGGTGAATTAGTACTTCAAAACCCTTCTTCAACAATAACTTTACTGTTATGCATAAACCGAATAGTGCAGTAACATAATATAAAGCTAAAACAAATAGATAACAATCATACATGATTCACTCCATAACACATATATTTTGGTTACGCAGAAACTCTTGGTTAGAGAGAAAAACTGCAGTGGGGATGACACCCACAACTTCACTACTGCAATAATAAAGGTTGCTCGATTAGAGCTACATGTTTAGCTATTTCTGATAGCTTACCCTGTTAGGAGTATCAAGATCTGTTAGATCTACCTTGCTAAAGGATTTTACAACACTTAATCTAAATGTTGCACCTGGTTAGAGGCTTTATGTACCTGGTTAGAGGCTTTACAATTTATAGACTTGATTAGAGTCTTTTACCCTATTAAAGGTTTCTCTTACAACTTCAAAATATTATAATAAAATCATTACAAATATCTGCAACTTTACATCTGAAATGTTATAGCAGATTCTATGTGCTCAGAATAATATTACCTTGCTTATAGCATACCTCGGTAACCCATATAGTAACTCGATAAACCCTTTTGTTTACTCTGTTCTTTGACTATTCTCTAAAATCCTTCTCGGTGACCTCTGTGTCTCTGTAGCAGTCATAACACTTAGTGCTTTCACATGTCTTGCTTCATATATTTCTATATCTTCCTTTTTGTCATGCTACATGTATATATCAGTTCTTAATCCATGTTGTATTAATAGATCTCTTATGATGGTGATCCATTCATTGCTTCGATCTTACAAACATGTTTTATCGAATGAATAACCATGCAAAATATTTCATTGGTTAGATGACCTCAAAATCATACACAATCTTTAAGTGCAATTACCAATGTGATAATGGTTAGATGTTCCTTGATCTTGTAACATGTTTCCATATGTATGTCCAGGTTCGATGAATTTGGTAACACATTTCACTCAGTGTATATCAACTCGGTGTATCATCTTTGCTAGTCGGTAGACATGGAATGATACTCGGTAGACAGCTTGGTGCATACTGGGCTCTTGACTACATTCTTCTATAACCGACTGGACTGTGCATACCAAATGAATATTTCGGTAGAGATAACTGACTAGAGTATATAGATTAGCTTTGAACATAAAACTAATGGCAACTTGATAAGTAGTAACAATGGACCCAAGCGATTGAATATGAATCGCTCACGTTTGCTTGCTTCCATTACAAAAAATCGGGCCATTGGGCAAAATCCTGTCTGCTTAAGAAGGGTAAGGAAAGCAAGACTGATAGCAGTGTGCAATAGAAGTAGAAATGACAAACTAAAGAGAAAAAAGGAGACCCATTAGTAGGGTATGATCTTGATAAGGAAGCAATGGATCCAAAAAAGGAGGTGAAGAAGGATGTGAATAGTAATAATGAAAAACGTGCTTGTGCTTGTGTATGTTCTAATAATCAAATAGAAAGTAATAAAGAAGATGAGAAAAGAAGAGAGTTAAATAATAAAAAAGATCTAGAGGACCAGGAGGTTGGATCAGTCAATCAGGAGAAAGTAGAGGAAAGTTCAATGATGATGTGTTTGCATCATCTTACTCAAAAGCAATTGAGGAAGACTGTAATGAAGTGCAAGATTTTAACCTTTCTGATTTTGAGCCTCTGTTGCTTCTAACCAATGGAAGCCCAAAGCCATCCCAATGCAAAACCCCATCACATAGTTTAGAAATGGAAATCTTGGAAGGAAATCTTAGGATTCTTGGCACCAAAGAGGGAAAATCAAATAAGGAGGGACCCAATGGAGTTATTGCAACTAGAAGCAAGAATAAGAAAAAAGGTAGATGTTGGAAGACAAAACAAAAAGAAGGGGAGACCATCTCTAAAACATCAGAGGGAAGAAGAAAGTTGGAAGAACCATGTTGATTGAACACAGTGTTCCATTGAGTCAGCCCTATCTCCGGTTAAAGTATGAAGATAATTTCCTGGAATATAAGAGGGTTGAATGCCCCTCACAAGAAGGATGTGTTATGTAACATTATAAGAGATCATAAACTAGATGTGGTCCTTGTTCAGGAAACCAAGATGTGTAAGGATAAAGTTGAAAAGATCAGAATATTAAAAAATAATGGAGTTATAGGATCTAGCTCGGAGGGAGCCTCTGGAGGAACTGTGATTATTTGGAACCAAAAGACTATAAAAGGGAAGGAAATCATCTCTGAATTTAATAGGATCTCTGTGCAGCTTGAGCATATCAAGGATAACTTTTTTGGGGTTTTATCCAATGTCTATGCGCCTAATACCAAAATTGGGAGAGCTAAATATTGGAGAAGCCTTGCTGAAGATAGACTTAATTTTCTAGATCAAAGCTGGATTATAATGGGAGATTTCAATACTCCGCTAAAAGAGGAAGAGAAGATGGGAGGCCTTCCCTTGTAGCTTGATGGTAAACAAGATCTTATTGATTTCATTAATGATCAAGCTCTTATGGATGTGGATCTCCAAGGGATTAGCTATACTTGGACTAATAGAAGAACTGGAGTTGATCTTATTCAAGTTAAGTTAGATAGAACTTTAATTTCTCCTGAGTGGCTATCTAAGTATAGTTTTTCTCTAGCGTCTGTTATCAAGATTGGTTTTGATCATTACCCTATTTCTTTTACTACCAATTCTTTTTCTTCTAAGAGAAACTTCCCTTTTAGATTTGAAAAAGTTTGGTTATCCCATCCTTCCTTGGAAGCTTGTGTTGTTGATTGGTGGAATTCTGAGGTTGAGGGAATGACTCTTTTCAGAATAGCTAAAAAGCTCAATATTATAAAGGCTAAAATCAAAATCTGGAACAAAGAGATTTTTGGGGATACCTTCAAGAGTAAAATTCAAATAAAATCTGAAATAAAAGAAGTTCAAGATAAAATCCAAGAGGATGGGCTTTCTAAAGAGATGAGATCTATGGAAAATGGCTTGTTATCTAAATACCACACTATTATTTCCAATGAAGAGATGTTCTGGAGACAAAGATCAAGAGCCTTGTACTTGAAGGAAGGTGATAAAAATACCCAGTTTTTCCACTTAACTGCTCTTAAGCATAGGGCAGCTAATAGGATATCAAGGTTATCCTGTAATAAAGGGATTTTAATGGAGGATAATGATATTAGAAAGGAAGCTCTAGATTATTTTGGTACCCTTCTGGGAGAAGTGGATAACCTTGACGCTAGTAATCAAAATCTCATGTTGCAAGCTATTCCTCCCACCTTGACTGAGGAAGACAATAAACATCTGTCCAGAATTCCTACTATTCAGGAAATCAAAAAGGCGGTGTTCTTTTTTCAAGGAGATAAGTCTCCTGGACTGGATGGTTTTCCTATGTTTTTTTTCCAATTTTTTTGGCATATTGTGGAGATTGATATTTGTAAAGGTGTTAAAGAATTCTTTGGCTCTAGAAGGCTTCTCAAAGAACTGAATGCTACCTTCATTGTCCTTATTCTAAAGATCCCTGGAGTTGATTCTCTTAATAAGTTTAGACCCATTAGTCTCTACAACTTTGTTTACAAGATTTTGTCTAAGGTTCTCACCTCCAGACCGCTGGATATTCTTCCAAGAATTATCTCAGCCCAGCAGAATGGTTTTGTCCCCGATAGATAGATTTTGGATTCCATTATTTCAGTTCATAAAAATATTCATTCTCTAAAGGCGGCTAACAATTAGGGTTTCTTTCTAAAGTTAAATATGGCAAAAGTTTATGATAGAGTGAACTGGCAGTTTCTCTTAAGGATTATGAAAGTGTTTGGATTTGGAGAAAAAATTATTCAGCTTTGCTCTCAATTGCTAGAAACTTCCTCTTCTGCTGTTATTGTCAATGGATCCCCTTCAAGTTTCTTCAAAAGTACCAGAGGTCTTAGACAGGGGGATTCCATTTCCCCTAACTTGTTTACCATTTTAGTTGAAAGTTTGGGTAGATTCATCTTTAAAAATGTGGAAGAAGGCAATCTCAGAGGACTGAAACCTTCCTCTGCCAATTTTACTTGTACCCATGAATAGTTTGTTGATGATTCAATTACTATGGGGGAAGCTACCATTAGGGAAGCTAAAAATATGAAGAACATTTTGAATATTTATGAATATGCCTCTGGTCAAAAAATTAATTGGGATAAGAGCTCTTTGTTCTTCATCAATACCCCTATTCAAAGACAATTAAGGATTGAAATAATTCTTGGCTATAAAATTGATGAGCTTCCTTCTACTTATTTGGGGCTTACCCTTTGTTTCAAGCCTATGGATAATATTTGGATTAAGTTGGTTGACAAATTCAACTCCAAACTGGCTGGTTGGAAAGGGGTTGTCCTTAGCCAAGAGGACAAAGTTACTTTGCTCGAAGCTTCTCTCCAAAACCTACATGTTTATGCCCTCAGTTTGTTTAAAATTCCTAGAAAGTTTGCGGAAGCAATTGAAAGAATCCAAAAAAAATTCTTTGGTCGAGAGTGGAAGTCAAGAACATAATTCCCCTTATTGCCTGGAATAAAATACTATAAACAATGCCTTATTAGATAAACAAATTTGGAGAATGAAAGGGGAGGAAAGAGAATGGAATTTAATCTAGAGAAACAAATATCTTCACATGCAACCCTCTCAGGAAGAATTCTTAGATAAATCTTCTATTGTTGAAGGTTCTGCAATATGGAATGCAGTTCAATCAGCAAAAAGTTGGGCTGCAGCTGGTAGAATGTGGAATCTAGGAAATGGTAGAAGTATAAGATTTTGGGAAGACAGATGGATAATGGATAAACCTATGGAGGAAATTCCAATCCTTTATGATTGGAAAGATTGGTTCAAAAGTAGGTTTGGGGGTCTGGTCAGAGATTACTGGAGAAATGGGAAATGGATTGATTTTAGCCAGCAAAGTCCAGAGTTAAAGTTTCTCGAGGTTGTGCTTTCTTCTAAAATTCTTAGAGACAACAAAGAGGATAGTTTGATATGGAAGGAAACCTCGGATGGGAAGTATTCCGTGTCCTCGACCGTGGCTATCCAAAATAAAGTGGAAGAAACTCCTATTTGGGCTAAAGTTTGGAACAAAAAGTTAGTTCCTAAAGTTAATATTTTTTTTTGGATCTTTATCCAAAACAAGGCATTAACTTTGGACAACCTTCAAAAGTGAGGATTTGTTTTTCCTAACAGGTGTTCTCTTTGTTGCAGGGAAGAAGAGTCTGCTTGCCATATCCTCCGTCAATGTACCTTTAGCCAGGAAATTTGGAAAATTATTTTAAGTAGGTGGAAGCTAAGTTGGGTCTTTCCGAACTCTCTTGGGGAATCTTGGCAGCAATGGCAATGCCCTAATTCCAACCCAAAGATAGTGCAACTTTGGAAACTTATCTTCTCAAATTTTATCCAGAATATCTGGAAAGAGCATAATAACAGGATCTTTAGGGATAAAAGTGCCATCCCTGAAGTGGTGGTGGATACAATTTATAGGTGTATCTTCAAATGCATTAATGGTATTGATGATGGACCAGTTTCTAAAGAAGACTTCAATTACACGTGGAACCTCTCAACTACCAAACCTAGTAAGGAGAAGGGTAGAGAAGGTCTTGTTTTGTGTTTTCCACCTTAGGGATGGCTAAAGTCCAACTTTGATGGGGCTTCTAAGGGGAATTTAGGTAAAGCTGGTTATGGGGGCATTGTCAGGAATTTTGCTGGAAGTTGCCTAGTGACAGTTGTTGGTTCTTTGGGGAGTCAAACTAGTCATTTTGCTGAAGCCTCAGCAGTGCTGAACACTCTTATTATAGCTAAGGACCTAAATCATGATAAATTATGGCTTGAGAGAGACTCACTTAATATCATTAAGTGTTTGAAGGGGGAAACTGAGCCATCGTGGTCCATTGAAAACATTATTTTTAAAGCTGGGGAAATCATTGCTAGTTTTAAAGCTATTATCATTGAACATGCCTTTAGAGAGAAAAATATGGTGGCAGATTGTCTAGTGAACCTAGGCGTTAACTCTAATTCTCAAATAATTTGGCATGAGGAAGATATTAATATGAGTATTAAAGAGCTCCTCAGAAAGGATAAATTTATGAGGAAAGAAGGACTGCATAATCATGATAGCTTATAAGAGTAATTTATGCTTTGATGGAAAGGTTATGATTACCTAGCAAAGTGGTAGAATCCCAATCAAATATAATATCACTTCGTACACTTTGTGGGTCATCTTTTTCAAAATCTTGAGCGACAATGGGAAGAAAGTTTTGAGTTTGTAGAAGAACAGAGGTGAAAGTCTGAAAAAGATTTGAATTTTGAGAGGGAGAAGAACAAGGAACCTAAGAAGGATATGGCAAAGGATAGTGTGAGTGAGGAAAAGGAAAGTGCTGGAGAAGGGTTATTCTTGGATAACCTTAAAAAATTCATTGAGGCCAGATTGGGTTATGACAGATGGACTTATGAACTATTGAAGAACCTAGAGAAAAACGGGAAATAGATGGATGGCAAAAGGAAGGAAGATGACAAGGATCAGAAGCAATGGAAGAAGGAAATGGAGGAGAAAGTTAATAAAATGGTTGCTCAGATTAACTTGCTGGAAGAAGGGAAAGTGGTGATGAAAAACCTGTTGGGTATTATCCCTAATATCTTGTCTGTTCTCACAAAAAACCTTGAGGATATTTCAAAGGTCTTTGATAACTCCAACTCTCCCAAACCGGTGGTGGACCTCGACATGGATGATGATGCTATCAAGATTGGAAGTGGTGAAGCAACTCTGGGTGGAGCTGGAAAGAGAGCCAGAGCGAGTGTTAAGAAAGCTACTACTGCATCTACTAAGGAGATCCCTAATCTTAGGGAAAATATCAAAGACCTGTATGGGATTAGCAATAACTTGGCTAATGCCCTAAAAAATATTAATTAGTTTCTTTTGTCTGGTCTGGCCGGATTTTGCTAGTTTTTTGGGGCTTTAGCTAGTTTTCTCAAGTTATTTTGTTGGCTTTTCTTGGGTTTGTTCCTCCTAGTTTCTTAATGCTTTTATCTTGTAAGGTTCTTTTGTAAAGGGTTTCGGGGTCCCTTCAAAACATATTTTTACCTTAGTAAAAAATAGTAGGGTCACCTTCATTCAGAGCCTCCAACTTTTCCCATATAGCCTTTGCAGTTGATTTGTCAGTTAATCCCATTATTTTTTTTTATTAGAAAGTGCACTCAAGAGTGCTTCTCTTTCTCTACAATCATTTTCAATGTCCTTATCCAAGTTTGTCAGAGGAGGATTGCTAGATGTCAGATTATGAGGAGTGTAGCCTTCCACCGTGATCTCCCAAATCGCTTTTTGAATACATCGCAAATGAGTCTCCATCTGAATCTTCCATACTCTGTAATTTGTCAAATCAAGCTTAGGTATTTCTCTCTAGAAAACAAATGTAGTTGAATTATTAGTTTCCATAGGATCTTCTTCAAGTAGTTAAGCTTTTGCAAAAAGGACCAAGCTCTGATACCAATTGTTAGGATAACTGGTGGACAACAGAGAGGAGGGTGAATTAGCTGTCAACAGATTATAAAACTTTAAGCATAAAAAACCATCTACTAGAATACATAAACCAAATATCGTAATAGCAGATATAATAATTAAGCACAAACATAAATCACAGAACAGTTACCAACCATCCATAACACATAACACCAAGATTTGTACATGGAAAACCTGGTAAAGGGAAAAACCACAGTGGGAATCCTACCCACAGTCAGATAATACTTCTGCAACAAGTATGTGATTACAATAAGAGGGGCCTACATATGCAGGAAGGCACACTTCCTAGATTGCACTGCTCATCACAAAAGAAGCCTCATTGACTACAAATAAATCCATACTACAATCCAAAAAGATGAGTGAACTGCAAGAATAACATCTCCTATGCCTGAGTATAGTTTTGGTTAAGATCAATACTGGAGGTCTTAAACGTCTTTCACAAACCTAATCCGATCACCTATGATCAACCAAAACCTTTGTATATGATGACAACTTTATTCACACATAGATAATCCAATAACCCATGACCATACCCTTGATCTACAAAGAGATCTTACATCATATTTATACCAACTCGGGACCTAAACAATTAGGTTGGCCACCTACAAGATAGTACAATAGATCTGTTACATAATCCCACAAACAAATGATAAACCAAGTCGACCTAAGACCGAAACAACATAAACCAAACAATAAATCCAACTGGTGACGCATCAGGAGCATCAACCAACACGTTACAAAAACCGGTCCATAACCTAGTAGAATAACACCAGAGCTAAAATAGGTCGCCATAAGCTAAATGAAACACCACAATCAACTGGAACACAAACATGATAACCATGAACATCCTGATAACATTCTAGAAGCCACACCAACACCACTTATCAGCTTCATCAAAAGATCTTCATCAAAGCGCTGTCAGTAAAACCCTTACCGGTGACCAAAAGTCTTACTAGAATAAATGATAGCATCCGGATCATCAAATCCTGAACCAACTAAATGTGATATGCATCAGGAACACATGAATAACCAGTCCAAGCCAATTCTACAAGTCAGACCAAACCGGAGACAAATCTCCTGATCAACATCATAATCCAACCACTCGAAGCCGGTAGACAACAAAATAGCTAGTGATAACATCAATGCAACACATAATCAATTCCTCCAATTTGCCAACATCCACCCCTTTGGCAGAGACTTAGAGATGCAAGGATACATCAATTCATTAAGCTTATTAGACATATTTTCTGATCCGGGTTGATGGGATGATGTTGTTGCTCAGGGGGAGTAGTCAGCTGTATGGTTTAGTACTTTGGTTTGGCATGAAACCTTTGTCATTGATGTCAAAGGGGGAGATAGTGTTCATGTGAAAAAATGATAATCTTAAGGGGAGAGATATTTTGATTGGTTCTTGATTCTTTGGGGAGATTGTTGGTATTCCTTGGCACTGGGATGTTTTTCACATTCAATGTTGGTGCGGGAGCACCCTGGCAAACCTACAAAACCAAGAAGACAATGAAGATACTAGGAAGGTTTTATGAGGGAAATCAAGTGAATTGGAGAGTTTTAGAGCCAATTATGGCTTTTGAAAGCAATAAATCATATGTAATGTGTAAAAGTCCTAAAGGTCCTGATAAAGGCCCAAGGACCAAAATGCAATGTAATTGGGTTAATGGTACCTAGGAGTCTAGATAGGTTGAATAAGGGTCTAATATGCTTTAAATGATCATATCATGATTAAAACCCATTGATTTGATAGGTTTTAGTTGATTGAAGCATTAGAAATGAAGTTTAAATTCAAAAACTTGATTTCCAACGGTTAGTTCCAGTTTTGGAGGGAAAGTAGATTATGACTTGTTTAAGCACTTTAATCATTATAATTAGTTGGGGATCAGTTGGAGTTGGTTGGGGAAGGACTTATAAAGTCTCTAAAGTCATTTTTGTGTGGTTGGATGATGCTGGTATGAATTTGTACGGACTGTTCTAGAAAATCAATAAAAATCCCTTTATTTGCTGTCAAAACCTTGTGTTATTCATGCTTTCTTGCATTGCTAAGTAAAGGGATTGATATTACTATGTTTTAGGGACTCTATAGACTGTTCTTTACATGACTAACACATTTTTAATATCTGAAAAGATATCATTTTTTCTTTATTGCTGACTATCCTAGGAAAACCAGTGATTTCTCACTACTTTTGTGAGACTCCAAGCATGTGTAGATCCATCCTATGAATGTAAAGGTATGATTATCATAGGATGGATGCCTAATGACATGTACAATAGTTTAATAACCCATGATTGATAGGAAGGAGTGAAGAGTGCAAGTGTACACCATGAAAGTTGCATGAAAGTTGAAGAAAAGTGACTGAAAATGAGTGAAAATGAAGGCTAGGGTGTAGCAGCAAAGAATCTACTTGAAAAAGGGGGGTATTTTATGCATTTAAGTGTCTAGACACACCATTATGAAGGTTTTTGAACTTTTTTTGAGCCTCAAAAGTGATTGGAGGTGGGATTTTGAGAAAGCCCTAGTTGTAAGGTTGATTTAAGGAGGGTTTTGGAGTTTGGGTATCTAGGAGTGCAACCAGAACTTAAAAATTGGAAAATATTTGGTTTTGTATCATAATTGAAGACTGTACAGAAGGGTTAGACCTGAGGATGAGTTTGGAGGGTACTTCCTTCACAAAATAGACCTAATTAGCCCTCACAATGACTAGGGACAGTAGTTTTTTGAATGATTTGTTCCAAAACAACCATAGGCAATATTTTGGGTGTTGATAGAGGTTGATATTGGGTATCTAAATCAGTCATAAAATTAGTTTATGTTTTGGGAAATGTGTGTGAAAAGAGCCAAAAATAGTCCAGCCGGCTACTAGGAGACTAGGCCTAGTGAAGGGCTAGATTTGGGTTTTTGTATCAGTTGATGAGTTGAGGGTTTGAAAACCTTAGAGACATGTTAGTTGAAGTTATTTGATGTGTATGGAGGTGGAGGAAACACCTGATTAAGGTGAAGACAAGTTTTGAGCCTATTGAGGCACTTTGAGCATTTGAAACACCATAGGAGTGTTGGGGTTTGGGTCCATAT
Organism: Cryptomeria japonica; assembly: GCF_030272615.1. NCBI lineage: Eukaryota > Viridiplantae > Streptophyta > Pinopsida > Cupressales > Cupressaceae > Cryptomeria > Cryptomeria japonica. Next base: position 306,086,641 of record NC_081408.1, read on the forward strand.
TATACTTTAGTTTGCAAGATTGCAACCAGATCCTCCATCCTATACATCAAATGTTGCCATCAATTCCAAAGGGGGAGATTGTTGGCAATATTTATTATGTCTTTTCATTGATGTCAACACTGTGCTCCAGTTAGTTCCTAGTCCCGGTTGGACTTGGTTGGATTCGATTTTGGATGGTTACTCAGGATGGTTATATGCTTGTCATATTTAGTCGGTTCATAATTTGGTTCTCCAAAAGAAATCACTTATGTTCAATTTTACTAGTTGATATTTGTTGGTATCAATTAGCTTTACCAGTTGGTGATATTCGATGATATGGTTAAGTGATTTTGGTCCGGCTTACATTATTGGTTCCTAACATATTGAAGGTGCTTCTTGATCATATCCTAATTGTTTGGTGGCTTTGCATTGGCTGGCGTGATGATTTGGTGGTCCTATTTGGATTTGGCTAGTGAAACGTGTGGATATTGGTCTTAGTGGGATTTCCAATAGATAAATTGATTAGAAATTTGAATTATGTCCATGCTATGTAATGTAAATCATAATATTAGTTTGGTGGTATCGAGTGATGTAGTTTTTGTAATTATGGGTTTATGGGTTATGGGTTTAGGGTTTAGCTGACCTTGTTATCAAGGTTGATGATCTATATTTACAGTTGTCTTATTCATGTAATTTGGGTATTGATTGTTATGCTTGCATTATCAGAGAAAGGTTTATGTGCAAACAAGGTTAGATCATTCAATGAAGGTTGTGAAGAATTTGGTATTGCAGGGTAGACATTCATGCTTAACTGCAACTGTATCAAGCATTAGGAGATGTTATCTTCAGAGTTCATTTTCTCTAGATTATAGTCTGATGTTTATGTAAGTCAGTAATACTTCTTTTTGAGATGAGTTGTGAACTCTAGGGAGTTGGCCTAATTGCAAGTGTAATCCCCATTGTAATCATTTCATATACTTCTACAAAAATATTATCTAATTATGGGTAGGGTTTCCCATCGCGGTTTTTCCCTTTACTGAGTTTTCCACGTCAAAAATATTGGTGTTGTGTGATCTGTGCTTTCATGCTTTATCTTTTACTATGATGTTTATATTGTGCTCTAGTAAATGGTTTACAATCTGCATTAACTGTTTAACTTGTGGAAAACCGATTCAACCCCCCTCTCAGTTTTCCTCTTGTATCAAAACTATCTAACAATTAGTATCAGAGCATCCTAACAATTGGTATTAGAGAATCCTAATAACAAAATCTTCAAAACTCTCATCTTCTATCTATTTCATTCCAAACAATTCTTCTTTCCTATCTCTTATTTGACAATAATCTTGGTATTTATCAAAGAATATAGTTTCTAGTTCCTGCCATGTTGAGATAGAACTATCTCTTAAACCCATAAACCATCGTAATGCTCATTCTTTTAAGGTAGAAGGGAATAAATTCAACATCTAATTATTATAAGTATTATCACAAGTCTAGTAAAGGACTTTAAATTCAAATAGAAATTAATCGGGATCCTCAAAAGTTTTTCCTCAAAAAGTAGGTAAAACTGAAGGTGATATATTTTTCATTAGGGGTTCATTGTCGCTCACATTTAAGTTTATAGGATATGAAAATGTCCTATTGGGTGTGGGATCTTCTGCTACATGATCACCCATTTCTTCTTCTCATTGTTGTTCAAACTATTCATTTTGTTCTTTGAAATCATTTAGTTGATCTTCTTTTAGTTATTCCTGTAGGCATCTAAAAATTGTCCTTTTAAATCAATCTCATTTTTTTCCATTAATCAAGTGGATCCATTATTTAATAATCTTGTTTTCCATTATAGTCACCCATTATAGTATTCTATTTTCTCCATTATTCCTTACTATATCATAATATTCATATTATATCATATATTAAATAAATCCATTTAATAATATTATTATTCATTAAATTCATTTTTCATCCATTTCAGAAATCTCTTTCATATCTATTTCATCCCCTATTTATCATTTTTCATATCCATCTATTACACTCACCTATGCATGTGGGACCAACATCTCCAATCTAATATTTTATCCCACATTTATCTCACAACTTGGATTCCACCCTGAGAACATCTATAAATACCTTGCTCCTCCTCATTTCTAAGCCTAGCAAGTTAATCAACATCTTGCATTTTGCATCTCTCTTTCTCTCATTCTTCCTTTTCTTAATTATTCTTGCATCTTTGCTTATCTTGCATTCATCTTTCATAGCTTCAAATCTTTCTTCAAACCTCGATTCAATCATATCTCTTTGTGCAAATGCTTTTACTGAGAGCGTCTAAAATTTGAGCATGAAGTCTTCATTGATAGGAGTGCAATAGAGTTAAAATTCTTGTGTATTTTCATGTGTTTGTTCTTGCAGGTACTCTATTGAGGATGTTGGAGTGAATCTGAATCTTAATTCAATGAGATCTTAGACATTTTTCCATCTTCAATTTCAGATTGTAGTGTCTTGGGAGGAATCTTCCAAAAGGATCTCTCGCTCTTCTCATCAACTACTTATCTCTATCCCTATCAACACTAAGGCTTCAACTTCAACTTTGGTAGACAGATTTTTTAGTTCCTTGACAATGATGGCAAAAATGGTTGGAAAGGTCATTGATGTCACTACTTGCACCATTTAATTTCTTCTCATTATCAAACTGGGTATGTCTTAAAGCTGTCTATGATAGGGATTTGATTAAAGTTGGTGGTTTTTGCATCATAAAATAGTGACTTAGGTTTTATCATGCTCCATTAAGAGCTATTAGGAGCTCTTTATCTATGCTAGAATTTTTAAGTTAAGAATTTCCTATGAATCTGAATTAAAGAAAGTAAACTATTCTAAGAAAGATTTTGGCTCTTGAATCAAGAATCAAAACAGGACATGATCAAGACACATTCATGGAATTATCTACTTCTAAAACTAAAACAAATTTAAATTCCTATGGATTCAAATCTAAATTATGCACTAAAAACTAAATCTATTTTATGCTTGCAAGGAATGAAAACTATTCTAAGTTGCAGAAAATTCATTATATTGTACATTTGTAGAAAATAAAATCTATTCCAATGAGCGCCAAAACAAAGAAAATTCCATGAGTCAATCTGATTGAGATTCTTCTTTAAACTTGATTACAAATTCCATCATTTTTAACTACTATGAAACCAAAATCCAATATTTACTTGTGAAAATAAAATACGTTATTGAGTAAAACTAAACAAAACTATGAAATTGAAATCTTCAACAATGCATGTTGGAAGAATGTTGCAAATATGTGCTTGAGAGATGCGTTGTCATTGATGTCAACATATTTCTTTATCTATGATAGTGATATAGTGAAGTTTAGTGAGTTGGTTTGTTCAAGATGATGAAGATTAGAGTTTGCAGATTAAAGGGTTTATAGAGGGTTGTCTATAGCTAATTTAGTTAAAGTTTCAAAGGTTCACATGAAGATTTGATTGAGTTATGGGTATCTGTGTTGTGGCTGGTTTTTTAGTTGTTTAGTGGTGATAGAGTGACAATATTTTGATCTACATTGCTTCGCATTGTAATATCTTGTTTTGTGGATTTGGAGGTATGTTTGGGACATTGGTGTGTATCCTCCATTCAAGTGGTTCATGGCCTGGAGGTTTGCAAGTAATTTTTCAAGGTTGACAGTCATTGCAGTTAGTGTTCCTAAGGTTTGATATGAAGATGTTGGTGATTCTAATAATTTGTGCTGGTGTGGATGTTGCTATGGTGATTCATGAGGCTTGTGGATGTTTCTGGATCATGTTCCTTTTGTGTTGGTGGTCTGTATTGATTGTTGAGGTTGTAACTAATGTTTTTCTCCAGTACATTAGCATTCTTCATATTCTTGGTTGATCATATGCATGTAGTGTGTTGAGGATGTTCCAGGAATAATTATTGGAGGTGTAACATGTTAAAAGTGAAATTTTTGGGTTTGTGCTATGTCTTGATTGAAATTTCTTGGTCCACATGTGATATTGTATTGAGTGTGGTTATATTTTTGAAATTAGGTGATGAGTGTTGAGTCGACCTTGTTGATTTCTCCAATCTCAATCTCATGTATAAATAACTGTAATATCTTTGTATTTGAGTGTAGTTGTGGGTGAGTGGATGAGTATGTATGTGCACTAAATGTATACATCTTTTGAAGGAAAAAAAGAAGTATGAAGAGGAAAGTTGTTTTATGCTTCAATGGGATTGAACTAGGAATTAAGTTTCTATTTCTCAATTAATGATTTTTGGATGTGATCCGAGATTGTTTGTATAGGCAGTGAGCCTTCCCTGGGCAGTAAGAAATTGTTTTTTGAGAGGTGAGCTCTAGCAAGTGTGCCTGAATGCATGTGAATTCCCCATTGTAATACTTCTAACAGAGTATACCTATTTTGTGGGTTCATCCCCACCATGGTTTTTTCCCTAATAGGGTTTTCCACGTCAAAAATCTTGGTGTTATGTGTGTTCATGATGTGTTGCTAATTTATGCTTTCATGTTTAATTATTAGATCTGAGAATAAGTTTAAGTAGTGAATTTTTGAGACAACTGATTCACCCCCCCTCTTAGTTGTCTACCCTATTTCATCAATTGGTATTAGAGCAGGTTCCTTTGAATAAGCTTAACTACTTGAGGTGATCCAGGATGGAAACTTACAAGAAGGACAGTTTGAGATTTGATGGTACCAACTACTCTCTTTGGAAAAATCACATGGAGTGTCATCTGAGATGCATTGGTGAACCTTACTAGGATATTACTAAACATAAGTATACCATTCTTGCAAATGGTCCTTCAACTCCAAATGATTTCAAAAGTGTTGAATACAATATTAGGTCTAAGGAAGCATTGTTGAGTTCTCTAACTGACTCCGAGATGACAAATATTATGGAATTGTAGATTGCTCATGAGATCTGGAAGAAGTTGGAAATCTTGTATGAAGGCGACAATTATGTGAAGATTGCCAAGTTGTAGAGCCAAAAGGGAAAATATGAGATGTTGAGGATGGGTGAAGATGAGAACATCACGTCTTACATGTAGAAGGTGAATGAACTTGTGTGCAATCTTAGACGTCCTAGTGGAAAGTTGGAAGAATCAAAGATTGTTGCTAAAGTGCTCAAATATTTACCTGCATCCTACAAACATAAAGTTGCTACTATTGAGGAGATCAAAACTGTGACAGATGTAGTTGGGGATATGTTGATTGGTAAGATTTCAGCCTTTGTGTTGAGTGAGTTTGGTTATTCTCTTCCTAAGGTAGAATCAACATTCAAAGATGTTGTTTTCAAAAAGGATAAGCAGAGATATGATCCGGGAGAAAGTTATTCAAGGTGAATGTATAGATATGAGAAGGAGAGGAAGGAAATTGAAGAAGAAGAGTGAGATCATGAGGAGCTTGAAGCCCTTATTGCCAAGAAATTACACAAAGGAGTCGGTAAGTATGAAGGAAAAATGCCTCTTAAATATTTTTCATGCAATAAGATAGGTCATTTTGCCTCAAGGTGTCCAGAAAGAGTTCCTAAGAAACCTTACAAGCCTACATTTTGGAAGAGATGTTATTATACTACTGATGAATACAGTAGTTATTATAAAGTTGCTACTATTGAGGAGATCAAAACTGTGACAGATGTAGTTGGGGATATGTTGATTGGTAAGATTTCAGCCTTTGTGTTGAGTGAGTTTGGTTATTCTCTTCCTAAGGTAGAATCAACATTCAAAGATGTTGTTTTCAAAAAGGATAACCAGAGATATGATCCGAGAGAAAGTTATTCAAGGTGAATGTATAGATATGAGAAGGAGAGGAAGGAAATTGAAGAAGAAGAGTGAGATCATGAGGAGCTTGAAGCCCTTATTGCCAAGAAATTACACAAAGGAGTCGGTAAGTATGAAGGAAAAATGCCTCTTAAATATTTTTCTTGCAATAAGATAGGTCATTTTGCCTCAAGGTGTCCAGAAAGAGTTCCTAAGAAACCTTACAAGCCTACATTTTGGAAGAGATGTTATTATACTACTGATGAAGGTGTGTCAGATGATGAATCTAATAAAGGAGGTAGAAGTGATAATGAATGAGTGTTTATTACTATCAAGAAAGATGATCCAATGCTTGTTGATTATACTAGCTCCATGAATGTGGAAAGAGCTTTGGTTGTATAAGTTGAAAAGAAAGATGAATGGGTGATTTATAGTGGATGCTCTCACCATATGACAGGTGATAAGAGTAAGTTTGTGAGTATGGAAAAGTATGAAGGTGGCATTGTGAAGTTTGCTGATGATAAAGCCGATATAATATGCGATAGAGGATCCATTTCTCTTGATGGTAAGTATAATACTGATGATGTCTTGTATGTAGAGGGTCTAAAGAATAATCTTTTGAGTGTTGGATAGATGGTTGACAAGGGATATGATCTTGAGTTCAAGAATGGAAAGTGTAGAATCTTGGGTAGTTCTGAAATTGAGATTGCATCAAGTATAAAGACTAAAAAGGTAATATATTTTACTTAAATAGTGTTAGTAAAAGATGCTTGATTGCTCAAGTTGATGAAAGTTGGTTACATCACAGGAGAATGTGTTATGTGAATTTTGATAATATTTTCAAGATAAATTCTACTCAAGCTGTGAGGGAACTTTGTAAGTTGATGAAACCTGCTAACACTATGTGTAAGGAATGTCAGTTAGGGAAACAAACTAGAGTTACTTTCAAGAGTAAGAAACCTTGTTCAAGTGGATTATTGATCTTGTGCATACAAATTTATGTGGTCCTTTTAGAGTTAAATTTTTTTAGGGAGATAGATATTTCATGTTGTTGATTAATGATTATTCTAGGATGATGTGGGTTACTTTCTTTAGGAAAAAGTCTGAAGTTCTAAAAAAATCAAGATTTTAAAGGCAATGGTTGAGACTGAGACATGTTTGAAGCTGAAGTGTCTAAGATCTGACAGAGGTTGTGTATTCACTTCCAGTGAGTTCAGTGCATTTTGTGAATAACATGGGATAAGAAGACAGTTGCCTTCTTCGAGAACCCCTCAACAAAATGGAGTTGTGGAAAGGAAGAACATAACCATTCAAGAAACTGCTAGGATAATGATATTAAAAAAAATGTTCCACATGTCTATTGGTGAGAAGTTGTGAGTACCATTGTTTACACTCTTAACTGGGTGCATATCAGAGGTGATACCAGTAAGACTCCTTTATGAATTATGGTTTGGTCATGCTCCTAGTGTTAAATATTTTAAAAAATTTCAAAGTAAATGTTATATCAAGAAGGATGAAGATCTAGGAAAGTTTGATGATAGATGTGATGAAGGAATATTTCTTGGTTATTATAATAAAAGTAAGGCCTACTGAAGTTATAATAAGAGAGTGAGGAAGATATTTGAGAGTGAAAATATCGGGGTTGATGAAAGCAATGAGAAAATACAGATCTTGCAGATATGATTTAGATGATCAGAATGACAATACAAACAATGGGAAGAAACCTCAAACTCAGAATGAAGTCTGGATCATTTTGATGAATCCAGTGCATCAAGGAGAAGGAAATAGTGCAAGTGTTGAAGAAAGAACACAAGATTCTGAAATTCAGGAAAATCCTAAGACTCCTAGGTATGTAAGATTGAATGATTTTGAAAATTAGATCATAGGAGATAGAAATAAAGGTGTTCAAACAACAAGAAGAATGGTTGAAGATCAAGTTGAGTATTGTTTTATTTCAAAGATTGAACCTAAGGATTGGAATGAAGCATGTAAAGATGAACATTGGGTAAAAGAAATGGAAGAAGAATTGATGCAGATTCAAAAGAATAATACGTGGGTTCTTATTCCCAAACCTAAGAACAAAAAAGTAACTAGAACCAAATGGGTCTTCCAGAACAAATTGAATGAGAAAGGTGAAGTTTTTAGAAACAAAGAAAGACATGTTTGTAAAGGATATTCACAAATGGAAGGAATTGATTTTGAAGAAACCTTTGCCCTTGTGGCAAGAATTAAAGTTGTAAGATTGTTTCTTACTTTTGCTTCTTACAAGGATTTCAAAGTTTATCAGATGGATGTCAAATCAAAATTCCTGAATGGTGAATTGGAAGAAGATGTGTACATAGAGAAACAAAATGGATTTCAATTGATTGATCAAGGAGATATGGTTTGCCAATTGAAGAAAATTTTGTATGGATTGAAGCAAGATCCAAGAGCATGGTATGCTAGATTGGATAAGTATTTGTTGAAGTTAGGATTTAACAAAGGTACTGTTGATAGTAATCTGTACTTCAAGATTTATCATGACAACATTCTTATTGTTGAAGTTTTTGTTGATGATATTATCTTTGTAGGGAATAATAGTTTGTGCAAAGATTTTTCTTATGAAATGAAAAATGAATTTGAAATGTCTATGATTGGAGAGATGAAATTCTTTTTGTGTTTGCAAATCACACAGTCAGAAAAAGGAAACTTTATATCTTAGTCCAAGTATGTAAAAGAGTTGTTGAAGAATTTGGGTTTGGAAGATTCAAATCCAGTTGGTACTCCTATTGTGACCGGATGTAAGTTGACTAAAGATGATGATTTCCCTAAGGCAAATCAAACTAGATACATATCTATGATTGGTGGATTCCTCTATTTGACTCATACCAGACCAGATATCATGAATGTCGTTTATCTTGTTGCTAGATTTCAAGTTGATCCTAAGTAATCTCATGTTGTATCTATCAAAAGAATTTTCAGATATTTGAAAGGAACAGTTGATTTTGGTCTATGGTATCCTAAAGATGATGATTTTACTTTGAGTGCTTTTAATGATGTTGATTAGGCAGGAGATGTGGATGACATAAAGACTACTAGTGGTGGAGCATTTTTCTTGGGAAAAAGATTGGTTTCATGTTTGAGAAAAAAACAAAATTATATTTCGCTATCTACTATTGCAGCAAATAATTATACTCAGGTGATATGGATGAAGTATATGTTAAAAGATATCAATGTAGTGTATGATGAGCCTATTTCTATCTACTATGACAATTCAAGTGCAATTAACATTTCTAAGAATATGATGTTGCATTCAAAGACAAAAAATATCAATCAACTTTCACTTTTTGAGAGATAAGGTAAATGAGAAGGAAGTCATATTGGAGTACATGCATACTAAGGAACAAATTGCATACATCTTCACAAATCCTTTCCCTAAAGATACTTTTGAGTATCTTAGAGGGAAGTTAGGGGTGATTTCCCCTCCTAATCAGAACTGAGATGCATTGGTATGTATCAGTTTGGTGCATTTCACAGTCACATCTTGTGATTTGGAATGATGATTGGTGGCTTCTACTCATGGGGAGTAGTCAGTAAGTCAGTTTGTGGTTTGATTGAAAATATATGCCTTTTCCATTGATGTCAAAGGGGGAAAGAGTCATGTGAAAAATTGTGAAGAGATAAGAAAAAGGGAGAAGAGTAGTGTGCAAGGTCTAAGGGCGAGTTGTTGATATCTTTTTCATTGATTGTGTTAGTTTTTCAAATTATATGTTTCCATCAATGCTAAAGGGCGATATTGTTGGAAGAATGTTGCAAATATGTGCTTGAGTGATATTTAAGAGATGTGTTGTCATTGATGTCAACATATTTATCTGTCTATGACAATGATGCAGTGAAGTTCAATGAGTTAGTTTGTTCAACTTGATGAAGATAAGATTTTATAGATTAAAGGGTTTGTAGAGGGTTGTCTTTAGTTGATTAAGTTCAAGTTTCAGAGGTCTGCATGAAGATTTTATTGAGTTATGGGTATTTGTGTTGTGGTTGGTTTTTTAGTTGCTCAGTAGTGACATAGTGTCAGTATTTTGATCTGCAATGCTCCACATTGTATCTTGATCTGTGGATTTAGAGGTATGTTTGGGACATTGGTGTGTATCCTCCATTCAATAGGTTCATGGTTTGGAGGTCCACAAGTGATTTTTCAAGGTTGGCTATCATTGCAATTCCTATTCCCGAGGTTCGGTATGAAGATGCTGGTGATTCTAGTAATTTGTGTTGGTGTAGATGTTTCTATGGTAATTTATGCTGCTTGTGGATGTTTCTGGATTGTGTGTGTTTTGTGTTGGTGGTCTACATTTATTGTTGAGCTTGTAACTAATGTTTTTATTCAGTACGTTAGTGTTCTTCATGTTCTTGGTCGATTGGATGCTTGTAGTGTGTTGCAGATGTTCGAGGCATAATTCTTGGAGGTGTAACATGTTCGAGGTGAAGTATTTGGGTCCATGTTGTCTTGACTGACATTTCTTGGTCTGTAGGTGATATTGTATTGAGTGTGGTTGTGTTTTTGAAATTAGGTGATGAGTGTTGAGCCAACCTTGTTGATGTTAGACAGTTCAAATAACCGGAAGACAATTGAGAGGGGGGCGGGGTTAAATCAGTTGTCTCATATTACCGAAACATTTAGCAATTAAAAATTTAATACTGAAACCCAAAACATCAATACTGGAATGCACAAACCAAATACCAAAATAGTAGATAAACCAATTAAGCATAAACAATAATCATAGAATAAATACCATCCACATGACACCAAGATTTATATGTGGAAAACCCAGTAAAGGGAAAAACCACGATGGGAAGCCTACCCATAGTCAGATAATATTTCTGCAGTAAGTATGTGAATTACAATTGAGGGGCCTACACTTGCAGGAAGGCCAACAACCTAAAGCACACTGCTCATCACAAAAGGAGCCTCACTGACTACAAAGAATTCCAGACTACAACCTAGAAGAAGGAATGAACTACACAGATAGCATCTCCTATACCTGAATATAGTTCTGGTTAAGCTCAATACCAGAGGACTCGATCCTCTTACATAAACCCAACTCAATCACCAATTATCAACCAAATCCTTTTCCTGAATTATTATTACATTATTCGCTCATTACATATCCATATCCCATCCTATATGATCTACAATGAGATCTTACATCATATATATACAAACCCTTGACCATAAACAATAAGGTCAACCACCAAATAATAAAACAATTACATAATTACAAAACATGTTAGCCAGAGACCAAACAAATATATCCAACCCATCAAACATCTCAAAAACACATCAAGAGGTCCAATCCACATGTTACATTAAGCCGGTCCATAACCTAGATAATACTGAGACCCAATCTAGGTCCATGCATGCCAAATAAATAATCCCAATCAACTAAGTCTCGAACATGATCACCATCAACATCCTGAATCTCTATTAGAAGTTGCGCCAACACCACATGAATATCATCAAAGATCTTCATCAAAGCTCTATCGATGAAACCCTTGGTGGAATAACAAACCAAGCTTTCTAGGAAACACGATAGCATCCAATCACTAGATCAAAACCAACTAACTGAACATGAATCTAAATAACATGAATAAGCCAATTTCATAACCCAAACATACCAAAGCATACCAGAGTGTCATGATGATCCAATCCAACTAGAAACCAAACAACCTATCAAGACCATAAGGATATCGGTAAAGTAGCCAAAACGGCTAGTGTTGACATCAATGACCAAACATCAATGCAACACATAATCAATTCCTCCAAATGGCCAATAATCTCCCCCTTTGGCATTGATGGTAACACTAGATGTGAAAAACATCCAAGTGCCAAGAAATGCCAAACAAGTCTCCCCCAATGGAAGACAACCAACAATCTCCCACATAAAGATATAGCAATGGAGTTATGAAACAAAGACCAAACTCCCCCTATGAATGATATTTTTGTAAAGCTCTACTTTTCACATATATCTCTCCCCCTTTGACATCAATGCCAAAAATCTGACAAAAATATCAGAGAAAAAACATAAACCACTGAAACACAAGGCTAACTACCCCCCCTGAGTAGTAGCATCCCCACATCAATGCTAGAATGATTAATATGTCTGATAATGCATACCAGAATTATGCCAAATATCATCAATCAGTTCTTTGCCAGAGGGGAAAAAACCCCTAATCTATCTCTCAGGTACACAAATGATTCCTTAGGCAAAGGTTTAGTGAAAATATCTGCAATCTTCTCTTTAGTGTTCACATAAACTAGTCTAAATTCATTTTCTTCCACCTTCTCCTTCGAAAAGTTATACTTGATAGATATGTGCTTTGTCTTAGAGTGAAATACCAGATTCTTTGATACTTCTATAGCAACAGAGTTATCATAGTGAATAACTACTAGTCCAATGCAATGCACTTTGATATCCTTCAACAATTGCTTCATCCATAGAACTTGTGTACAGTTAGTAGTAGCAACAACTACTTAGCTTCAACATTAGATAAAGAAGTACATGATTGTTTCTTGATGATCCATAAAACCAATTTCTTTCCAAGAAAGAAAGCTCCACTAGAAGTACTTTTTTGGTCATCAACATTACCAGCCCAATCCGCATCTGTATATGCACATAAAGTAAAGTCATCATCCTTAGGGTACCACAAACTATATTTAGATGTACCTTGCAAGTATCTAAAAATTCTTTTCACCGCATTCTCATGATTTTCTCTAGGATCACTTTGATATCTAGATGCATTACAAACATCGTTCATTATGTCAGGCCTAGTCTGAGTCAAATTTAGTAGACCTCCAATCATAGACTTGTATCTTGTAGGATTTACCAGTGCAGATTTATCTTTCCTTGACAAATTCTCACTTGTAACCATAGGATTACTTACGAGTTTAGAATCTACCATACCAAATTTCTTCAACAATTCCCTAGCATACTTAGTTTGACAGATGAAAATACCTTTATCAGTCTGAGTAATCTACGAACCTAAGAAAAACTCATTTCCCCAACCATAGACATTTCAAATTCTTTCTCCATAGTTTTAGAAAATTTCATGCACAACTTATCTTCACCTCCAAAAATGATTTCATCAACAAAAAAATCAATAATCAGTAATATCATCATCAGTGACTTTATAATATAGATTAATGTCAGCATTACCTTTAGTGCAGAAACCAAGCTTTAAAAGATATTTATCTAACCTTACATACCAAGATCTAGGTGCCTGTTTCAATCCATATAAAGCTTTCCTTAACCTACAAACCATGTTTTTATCATCTGAAAGTGAAAAATCATTAGGTTGTTCAATATAAACTCCCTCATCAAGATCCCCATTGAAAAATGCACATTTACATCCATCTGATAAACCTTGTAGTTCTTATGTGCAACATAGACAAGAAATAATCTTACAGCTTCAATCCTAGCTATAGGTGCAAAAGTATCACCATAATCAATTCCTTCCTTTTGAGAATATCCTTTACAAACCAATCTATCTTTATTCCTTACAAATTGTCCATCTTCATTTAATTTATTCCTAAAAACCCATTTAGTTCCAATAACATTCTTATTTTTAGGTCAGGGAACTAAAGTCCATGTGTTATTCTTCTCAATCTGATCTAATTATTCTTCCATAGCTTTCAACCAACATTCATATTTACATGCTTCAATTACTGATACCAGTTCAACTTGAGAAATTAAACATACCTCATTAGATGTCAATATCCTTCTTGTCATCATCTCATTATTCATATCCCCATTTATCTGATCTTTTGAATGATTCAATCTCACATACCTAGGAGTCTTCTGACTCTCTGTTCCTCTTCCCAGTTCTTCAATTACTGTTGAATTTTTTGATACTGCCAGAGTAACTGGTTAAACATTATGTTTCGATAAAGGTGTTACCGATTCAGTTATGATCATTTCCACTATCGATTCTTTCTCATAAACTCTGATTTGACTTCTATTCAGCTCACCCACCTTGACATTAGCCCTCTCCACAATTCTCTACAATCTCTTGTTATAAAATTTATATGCTTTTCTTTCATTAGAATAACCAAAAAATATTCCTTCATCACATTTAGGATTAAATTTTCCAATGATATCATCTATCTGATATAACATTTACTACCAAAGATTCCAAAATACTTAACTATAGCTATATTGCCAAACCATAATTCATAAGGTGTCTTACCGGTTTCTCCTTTGATATGTGTGTGTGTGAAAAAGTGAACCTGTATCTGCAAGAACAACACTTCAATTAAGTCATTATATGCATGGTTAGTAATCAATAATCAATAAGAAATAAACCATAGCAAAGCGACCAATTGCCTTCTAAAAGATGCAAGTATAAGATTGCTCTCAGATTTTTTATATGCAATACCAGTGACTAGACTACACCAAGATGAAGGATTTAATCTATATGATATTAAGCTATATGGATGCAAGATGGATGAATAATTCAAGCAATAATAATCAATTCAAGCAACAATGGATGCAAGCAATAATGAATGGAAAATGAATGCAAATAATAATGTATGTAAAATGGATGCAAACAATCTAAAAAGCACAATAATCTTTAATGACTCCAGAGCGAAATTAGAATGATAATAATCTCCAAGCATGTTCTCAAAAATATCTGGGGTGAATTGGAATGAGAACTGAAGACTGAATTTATAGAGAATTGCAAGAGAAAAAGCTCAATTTAGGATTAATTGAAATAATTGAGAAATCATGTTTAGTTAATCTTGAGAGAGATTCCAATTATAGTTTAATTGAAATGCATTCAAATTAGAAGTCCAAGTTGCATTGGAAAATAATAATAAATTAATTCCATGCATATATGATGAAAATAGATAATTCCATGCACATATTTGATTTATTCAAGAAAAAGGTCTTTTCAATGCAACTGAACTTCTTTTTCTGAAAAGCTTTGAGTTCCAATTTTAGAGAATAATTCAATAATTCAATTAAATTTACTTTTCTGATTTCAAGTTCTAAATTTAGAAAAAGAAATAATATCTCAAGTTTGATTTCTCTCTCAATTCAATTCTTTTTTTGTTTTATTTTCAATTCAACTCTTTGTAATAAATTAATCCATCTTTTGTAATAAATTAATCCTTTTTGCATGATTGAATGGCAAATTTGTTAATTAATTAAATATGCAAGGATATTTAATAAATTAAAATGGGATAATTGATCAATGATATTATTGGAAATGATTCAATTAATTAAATAAATATTTAATTAATATTTAGTAGTTGATTTGCCATGTGATATTTGATAATTAAAGAATTAATAATGTGCTCAAGATTGATTTAATTGCCTTTGGTTAGGACCTTGGTGATGTTGTTGAGATTAGGGGCCCATGGTTTAGATGACCAATTTTAGGGTATTACAATATGTACTCTATTCAATGTATAAACTATTGTGCTCACTGCTTCTCTCCAGTCGATATGAGGTAGACTAACTTCCATCATCATTGTTCTATCAGCATCCAAGATAGTTATGTTCTTCCTTTCCACAACTCCATTCTGCTGAGGTGTTCGGGGATCAGAAAATTGTCTCCTTATACCATGTTTCTCACAAAAGTTATTAAACTCACCGGATGTGAGTTCTCCACCATGATCCGACCTTAAACATTTAATATTCAATCTTGTCTTTGTCTCAACTTTAGCTTTAAAGATTTTAAACTTTTTAAAAGCCTCATATTTTTCCTTTAGAAAAGTAACCCACATCATTCTAGAGTAATCATCAATAATTAGCATAAAATATCTATCACCTTGAAAAATTTTAACTCTAGCAGGGCCACACAAATCAATATGAATAAGATCAAGAACATCATTAGATTTTTCTTGTATACTCTTAAAAGAGGTTCTGACCTATTTTCCCATTTGACATTCTTTACATACCAGATTATAGGGCTTCACAATCATAGGTATATCTCTAACTGCCTTAGTTGAAATGATCTTTACAATGCAATCAAAATTCACATGACATAGTCTTTTATGCCATAGCCAACTCTCATCAATTTGTGCAATCAAACATGTCTTCTCACTAGAATTCAAATGAAATATATTACCTTTTGTTTGTGTATCGGTTAAAATCTCCAAACCAAATCTATTAATGATTTTGCATTTTTCCATCCTTGAACTGTAAAAGATTATGCCTTAAACCTTCAATATAATAAATATTATCAGTTTTGTGCTTACCATCCAATGATATACTTCCTTTTCCCTTGATCATACATGCTTTGTCATCTCAAAATATAACCAGACCACCATCAAATTCTTGCAAAGATAGAAACTTCCTTTTGTCTCCAATCTTATGATGTGAACATCCACTGCCAATTACCCATTTATCTTTATCTTAAATTTTAGCAGAAAGTGCCTTCTCTTCAGGTACATTCTCTTCCAATGTCGGAACATCTTCCTTTATATCTGAGAACACCCATTCCTTTCCATTGTCAGAACCACTAGCAGAGTCTTGTGTCAGTTCATCATCAGAATCACTCACACCTTCCTCATCCGCTATGTAGCATGGTTTATCTTTGTTTTTCCTGTACGTATACTTATTATGATATCCAAGGTTAGGCTTAAAAGATCTTCTATCTCTCCCTTCATATCTTGAATTCCTTTCAGGATATCTAGATGCCAAATGACCAATCTTATTACATGCAAAACATTTAAAAAGTGCTTTTCCTTCATACTTACTTCCGACCGGTCCTTTAGGTATTCTTCTAGCAAATAGGGCTTCAAGTTGCTCAAATTCTTCATCTTCTCTCTTCATATCATCCAATTTCTTTGCGTATAAATCTTTCCAATTTTTCTTGCAGTTGATGATGTAGATGCATGAAAAGCAGGTTCAGAGTTCACAGCTCCAGAAGGTCTGAATTCGTCAAGCTCAAAAGCAGATAATTTCCCAACCAAGGTATCTCTATTGACAAAATTACTAGCCATTGTTCCAGATTCATTAATTCTAGTAGCCTTCATCTTGTAAGCTAGTGGTAAAGCTCTCAGAACTTTAGAAACAATTTCATCTTCACTCAGAGTTCCACCACAACATTGAATTCCAATAGCAATCTCATTTACCCTTTCCATGAATGTAGTAATATTTTCATCTTCTTCCATCTTCAAGTTTTCATATCTCACCTGGTAACCATCAAGTTTAGCAATCTTCATAGTAGAGTCACCTTCATTAAGAGTCTCCAACTTGTTCCATATAGCCCTTGCAGTTGATTTGTCAGTTAATCCCATTATTTATTGATTAGAAAGTGCACACAAGAGGGTTTCTCTTGCTCTACAATCATTCTCAAGCTCCTTATCCAAATTTTCTAGAGGAGGATTTCCAGATGCCATATTATGAGGTGTAACACCATTTTCTATGATCTCTCATGTCTCCTTACCAAGACATCTCAGATGAGTCTCTATCTGAATCTTCCATACTTTGTAATTTGTTCCATCAAGCCTAGGAATATCTCTCTGAAAGATAGCTCCAGATGAACTATATGAACTTGAACTATTAGTTGCCATAGGATCTTCCTCAAGCATTTAATCTTTTGTAGAGAGGACTAGAGATCTGATACCAATTGTTAGACAGTTAAAATAACCAGAAGACAACTGAGAGGGGGGGTGAATTGGTTGTCTCAGATTACTGAAAAATTTAGCAATTAAAACTTTAATACTGGAAACCAAAAGATCAATATCGGAATGCATAAACCAACTACCAAAATAGAAGATAAACCAATTAAGCATAAACAATAATAAGAGAATAAATACCATCCACATGACACCAAGATTTGTACGTGGAAAACCCGGTAAAGGGAAAAACCATGGTGGGAAACCTACCCACAGTTAGATAATACTTTTGCAGTAAGTATGTGAATTACAATTAAGGGGCTTGCACTTGTAGGAAGGCCAACAGCCTAGAGCACCCTGCTCATCACAAAAGGAGTCTCACTAACTATAAAGAAATCCAGACTACAATCTAGAAGAAGGAATGAACTGCAAAGATAGCATCTCCTATGCTTGAATACAATTTTGGTTAAGCTCAATACTAGAGGACTAAATCCTCTTAGATAAACCCAACTTGATCACCAATGATTGACCACATGCTCTTCCTAAATGATTATTACATTATTCACTCATTACATTTTCATATCCCATCCTATATTATCTACAATGAGATCTTACATAATATATATACAAACCCTCGACCATAAACAATAAGGTCGACCACCAGACAATAAAACAATTACATAATTACAAAAAATTTGGCCAAAGACCAAACAAATAATATCCAACCCATAAGACATCTCATAAACACATCGAGAGGTCCAATCCACATGTTACATTAAACCAGTCCATAATCTAGATAATAACGGGACCCAATATAGGTCCATGCATGCCAAAGAAATAATACCAATCAACTAAGTATCGAACTTGATCACCATCAACATCCTGAATCTCTACTAGAAGCCTCACCAACACCACTTATGCATATCATCAAAGATCTTCATCAAATCTTTGTCGATGAAACCCTCGCCAGAACAACAAACCAAGATTTCTACCAAACAGGATAGCATTCGATCACCAGATCAAAACTAACTAATTGAACATGAATCTAAGTACCATGAATAAGCCAATTCCATAACCCAAACTTACTAGAGCATACTTCAATATCATGATCCAATCCAACCAGAAACCAAACAACCTACTGGGACCATAAGTATATCGGTAAAGCAACCAAAACAGCTAGTGTTGACATCAATGATAAAATATCAATGCAACATATAATAAATTCCTCCAAATGGCCAACAATTGACTTCTCCAAGCTTTATGTGATGTATAAATAACTATAATATGTTTGTATTTGAGTGTAGTTGTGGATGAGTGGATAAGTATGTATGTGCACTGAATATATACATCTTTTGAAGGAAGAGAAGAAGTGTGAAGAGGAATGTTGTTTTGTGCTTCAATGGGACTAGACCAAACATTAAGGAGATGTTATTTCTCAGTTCATGATTTCTAGATGTGTTCTGAGATTGTTCGTATAGGCAGATAGCCTTCCCTAGGTAGTAAGCCTTTTTGTTTTGAGGAGTGAGCTCTAGGAAGTTTGCCTAAATGCATGTGCATTACCCATTGTAATACTTCTAATAGTACCTATTTTGTGGGTTCATCCCCACCGTGGTTTTTCCCCTAACAGAGTTTTCCACATCAAAAATATTGGTGCTATGTGTGTTCATGATTTGTTGGTGATATATGCTTTAATGTTTAATTATCAAATCTGAGAATAAGTTTAAGTAGTGTGAGCTTTTGAGATGCCTGATTCATCCCCCCCCCCTCTTAGTTGATTGTCAAATATCTCTGATACCAAATGATGAAATAGGGTAGACAACTAAGAGGGGGGGGATGAATCAGTTGTCACAAAAGCTCACTCTACTATAACTTATTCTTAGATATGATAATTAGACATGAAAGCGTAAATCATCAACACATCATGAACACACATAACACCAAGATTTTTTATGTGAAAAACTCTGTTAGGGGAAAAACCACGGTGGGGATGAACCCACAAAATAGGTATACTTTGTTAGAAATATTACAATGGGGAAAACACATGCATTCAAGCACACTACCTAGAGCTGACTTCTCAAAACAAAAAGGCTTACTGCCTAGGGAAGGCTCGCTACCTATACAAACAATCTTGGATCATGTCTAGCAACCATGAACTCAGAAATAATATCTCTTTAATGCCCAATTCAGTCCCATTGAAGCACAAAACACATTTCCACTTAACACTTCTTCTCTACCTTCAAAAGATGTATACATTCAACACACATACATACTTATCCACTCACCCACAAATACACTCAAATACAAAGATATTATAGTTATTTATACATGACATCAACCTTGGAGAAATAAATAAGGTTGACTCAACACTCATCACCTAATTACAAAAAGACAAGCACACTCAATTAAATATCACTTGTGGACCAAACAATGCTGGTCAAGACATAGCACAGACCTAAATCTTTTACCTCAAACATGTTACACCTCCAATAATTATGCCTCAAACATCCGCAACATGCTACAAGCATTCAGACAACCAAGAACATGAAGAACACTAACGTACTAGAGAAAAACATCAATTACGAGCTCATCGATCAATGCGGACCACCAACACAAAATGCACACAGTCTAAAAACATACACAATCATCATGAATTATCATAGCAACATCCACACCAACACAAATTACTAGAATCACTAGCATCTTTATACTAAACCTCAAGAACACTAACTACAATGATTGTCAAACTTAAAAAATCACTTGTGGACCTCCAAACCATGAATCACTTGAAATAATGATACACACCAAAATCCCAAAAATACCTCCAAATCCATAGAACAAGATATTACAATGCGAAACAATGTAGATCAAAATATTATCATTGTGTCACCATTGGACAACTAAAAAACTAGCCACAACATAGATACCCATAACTAAATCAAATATTCATGCGGACCTCTAAAAATTGAATTGAATCAACTATAGACAACCCTCTACAAAATGTTTAATGTGCAAACTTTGATCTTCATCATGCTGAACAAACTAACTCACTAAACTTCATTGCATCACTGTCATAGACAAAAATATGTTGACATCAATGACAACGCATCTCTCAAATATCACTCAAGCACATATTTACAACATTCTTCCAACAATCTCCCCCTTTGGCATTGATGGCAACATATAATGTGAAAAACTAACACAATCAATGACAAAGATATCAACCCAAAACAAACAAAATTTTATGAGTCAATTTGATTGAGTTTTTCCTTTAAACTTGATTACAAATTCTATCATCTTTAACTATTGCAAAAGAAAAATCTAGCATTTACTTATGAAAATAAAATAATGTATTGAGTAAAACTAAACAAAACTATGAAATTAAAATCTTCAATAATGCATTAATTAAAACAATGCTGCTTGAAGTGAACATCTACAAATTATGAAATCAACTCTTATCTACTTTGAAACTTATCACAATTACACTAAAAAAAATGTAATGAAATCAATACACAGAATTGAAATGGAAATGAAATCAACAAATATCACCTCCCTTCGGTCGAGCAGACCCTTCTCTTCCTCTAGTGGGATCTGTAACATAATTATCCTTGGATCAACTTGGAAGTTTCATTAAGATGAGACTTCCAAAAGGAAGTTAAACAAGTTTGCAAATTACAGAAAAATGTGAGACTCTCCTGACTATCTTGTTGGCATTTGGCATAATTGATGATGTAGGTGATATAGTTGAAGATGGATGACTGAACCGGTAGAGGATAGAAGTCTATTTGTGATGAAAAGATTGAGATTTTGTGATTAGATGACTTGATCAGTTATTTGTGTTATCATTGATGGCAACTGATGTCAAATGGTGAATACTGTTGTTCCTGATGTTTTGTTTTGTCATCTAAGTGATTTGGTTTATCGAAAGACAAGGTTTATCGACAAAGAACTGAAGTATGTGAAATAGGACTTTAACCAGTAAAGAAAACATGTTTTGGTTGAATTGGGCGATCGATGATGATTGGTGATTTGTGGTTTGGATTGTGAGCTTATATCATGGAAAGGTGTATCTGACCAGAACCAGAACTTGTGATGACTTTTGGAAGGTGTGTTTCTAATTTCTGGTGAAGTTTTGCTAAGGTTTTAGTAGGGTTTACAGACCGGTGAAGATATCATCTAACCGGTAATGATTTTTATTATGACGATGATCGACGATGAGTCTACATGAAGGTGGTAACATGGCACAACTTGTGTGAATTATTTGATTATTGTTTTGATGTGATTCAAGGAATAATTTCTTGGGAAACAATGAAATGCTTAATAGAGTGTTTTGAGGTTTTGAATTTGGTATAGATCAGATTTTCATGATGGGTTATGATCAACCAACAATTGATATTGCATTGTAATTTGATGTAATGATCTGTATATTGATTTGAGATGATCTCTTATGATTTGTATTGTATTTTCAAGATGTAATTAGGGTTTAGTGGCCAACCTAGTTGAGATGGCTATTTAGGATGGCACAATTGATGTTTATGATGTCAGTGGTCTTAAGAGAATGTGTTAATCCATCCAAGAGAAGTGTGAGATCTTCCTGAGAGTTGTAGAGTGTTGAGCATAACTGGATCTGATCGAGCAAGAAGAGAAGTGCAAGTTACAAATCACTTTTTCATTGTTGTTCCCTAACAGTTGCAGTAGGTTAAATCCCTTAACTGGGTAGGTCCTAATAGACCTTAAACATTTAAGTCCCCTAACAGGGCAACTCTTAAAAGAGTGTTAAATCCTCTCATGAGGTTGATTCTAATAGATCATCAAGCTCCTAACTGGGTTGCTAGGCAAATCCCTTAACCGAGTGACTCCTAATAGGGTCTACTCCTAACAAGGCATATTGTAAGCTCCTAACAGGGCATACTTCAAAAGAGTACAAATATTTGTGGGTGCCAACTCCCACCGTGGTTTTTCCCTATTTGGGTTTCTACATCAAAATTATGGTGTTCATGTGTGGAATGTTTTTCATGTGATGTTCTTGTTTATGTTACATTTCATGCACTATTTTTTAGTACACTGGTTATGATGTTTTATCAGAGGTTTATCAAAGGTTACCCGTACTAATAAGAAGTCATTCGAGAAAGTGTTTGATTTGATTGGTGAGGATAATGAGTTGGTAAATAATCAGATTTATATGACTGCTTAAGTGGTGAAAGAATTGATAGATGTGGTAAATGATTTAATTTATGTTTTAAGGAAATCTGACAAAGAGGTTGTTAGATTTGATAAAAGAAGTTGAGATATTTGATAAATGATTTCAAAACTAATATAAGTTTGATTTTGGGTTTAAATTTTAATTGGTATTAATATTGATTCACCCCCCCTCTTAGTATTAACCAGATCCTCATAGGATTAACATATCCAACCAACTATCTTTTTGAAGAAAGAAAAGGGATATTTATACATTTCCTTATTCAAATTCAAAAACAAGGTTACCCGCTTAAAATAGAGTAATGACTACAAACTGAACTGAAGAAGGCTTAACATTAAATTAATGACTTCAGAGAGAAGTTGAAGTTCATAGAGACAACCGATAAAATAGTCTCAAAGGAGACCAAGGAAATCTCTCCAGCTCAAATGATCAAGAGTGATCATCTTCCACACGGTGATTGAACTAGACTTCATAACTCTTTGTCTACTTGTTAGCTTCAAACACATTCAAAAATGCATTCAAGAAAATAAAACAGAACATAATGATAATTATTCTGAATATTTGACCATTCCTTTGCATTAATAAGCAAAAAGTGAAACATTTAATTACAAGATATTACTTCTAATATACTTCCTAATTAGTAGAATATAATACCAGAAAAGAGTAAATATGCATGCACTAAGTTTGTCGCCAGTCATATTAGTTCATAAAATATTAAAAGTTCTAATTAGAAAGTATAATTAAAAGTAACATGATTAAATGCTCATCATAGACAATAGTCAATTAGGCCCAACTTTAGTCTATTAGGAGATTTGGGTACTATGTTTAATTGTTTTCTTTTGATACTAATATAATTGGATACGATGAAGATAGAAAATGATATAAGAACTAGATAAAGTGCTAGGAAATTAACAATATGTAACATTCCGCTCGGGAGGTCAGAAAATTAAACAACTAATAATGCAATTTTACATAGCAAATATTTTCTTTAAAAAAAATTAAATTTCTAACAACAAATAAATTATCTATTCTATGTACATTTTAAAACACCAAAAGAAATATTCCTATGATAAGCATATATTAATAGTATGAATACATGCAAAGAACATAAACCCATAACATGAAAAAATATCCATTGATACTCATGAATATTTTCCATTTCTTTCTTTTGAAATAACAACAACAATTCTTGGATACAATTACAATTATACAAATTGCATGTCTCTTACAACATTCTAGAAAATATATTACAATTTAAATCATAAAGGTAGAACATCTCATAACCAAGATGTGAAGACTTTGTAACATAAGGTATAGGTCCACATAGTTGTTCACATGCAAGTCCTCTGAAATATTCCCAATGGATGTAAAAATCATCACCACCCAACCATGTGGAATCCGTAGGACCACCCCACATGCTAGGAGATAGAAACAAGGCCCCAAACACAAATTAATAGGCTAAGGAAAGATAAACATAATATGCACACATCCAAAAGACAAAAAATACCAAAACAGAAGGCCGTCAAAGGCATCCAAAGAAATTCCTAGAGAGTTTCATGTAGGACTGACACAATAGGCAGCTAGAGCACACAAAGGGAAGAGTGTCATCACATAACCTTGACATGGGTTACCCTGGTAGTCTCTCTAGACCTTGGTCCCCATTCAACAACTCATGGGAAAATGTACATTCCTTTCGTGAGGACAAGGCAATGCACAATATTGCTAACTCAACATCTCAATAGATAGACAAGCCTTCCCAATCTCACCCTCTACCTATACAAGCACACAAGGCATGAGTGGAGCATATAATTATCTTGTTAGTGTGTAATCCAACCCAAAATTTATTAATATTATCACTTATTATGAAACTCACCTATGAGTTACCCTAGCAACCACTTATGGGCCCCGACCCCCATAGTGAACCACTCCCCCTATGTAAACCTAGCTAACCTATCACATAAGGTTCATGAAAAAAATAAAACCACAAATTGTTGGAAACCAAGAACATTGAGAGGGGGGGGGGTGAATCAGTGTTCTACCAAAATGGAAAAATTTATCCTTATTAATACAACATCATATCATCCAGTAAACATAAAAGCATATAATAATAAGAAACAATGAAACCAAAAAAGATGAACACCATAACACCATAGATTTATACGTGGAAAACCTCAAAGAGGAAAAACCACAGTGGGATTGGAGACCCACGATATCTATCCACTGATCAGATGAATAAATATTACAATAAGAGGCCTACACATGTAGGAAGGCCAACAACCTAGACCACACTTCTCATCACAAAAGGAGGCTCCCTAACTATAGAGAGGTTATAACCAACTCAATATAACTGGACAACAATCCAGAAGAATGAACTACCAATGATAGCATCTACCATGCCTGATTACAGTCCCGGTTAAGCTCAATACTAGAGGCCTTAAACCTCTTTCGCAAACCCAACTTGATCTCCAATGATCAACCAAATCATCTGCTCAATGAATATTACATTTTTTGCTCCTTACATATCTATATCCCTTACATCATGATCTACAATGAGATCTTACATCATATTTATACCAACCCTAAGGCCTAAACCAATTAGGTCAACCACCTAAAAGATATTACAATAAGATCATTACATACATCCATATTACAATGATATGCCATGTCGGCTTTAGACCAAAACAACATTAACCAGTCCATAAATCATCCTGATAACATGTAGAGAACATGTTAACATGATACCGGTCCATAACCTAGATAGGTACCAGACCTAATCAAGGTCCACCATGCCAAAGCAATGTCTTCAATTAGTTGAGGCACGATCAAGGATCACCTTCTGCATCCTGAATTCTATCTAGAAGCCGCACCAACACCACTTGTGCATCCCATCAAAGATTCTCAGTAAAAGCTCTGTCGGTAAAACCTTAAACCCTTATTGGTATAGGCTTACTAGAGTGTATGACAATATCTGATCACCAAGTCAATACCAACTGACCAAAACATGTAACACATCAAACCAAACATATTCCATTGATCCAAACATGTTGATAGTATCCAACTGATAGTCCCTTCTATCGGTAACACTAGATCTTCTATCGGTAACCAAAACATGTCTGTCGGTAACCAATCATAACAACTAGTGTTGACATAAATGACAAAACATCAATGCAACACATAAGAAATTCCTTCACATTGCCAATAATCTCCCCCTTTGGCATTGATGGCAACACTAGATGTGAAAAACATCCAAGTGCCAGTAAATGCCAAACAAGTCTCCCACAATGGAAGCTAGCCAACAATCTCCCACAAAATGATATGACAATGAGGTTCTGAACCAATTAACCATCCATAGACCTAAACCAAACTCCCCCAATGGGATACATCCAATCTGAAATTATGTTCCTCCTCTTTGTGCCAATAATATCCCCCTTAGACCGATATCTCTGTTAAGCTCTATATTACACGTAAGTATCTTTCCCCTTAATGTATATAAATCCTTAAGTTTTTCAAATCAATATCTGTCCCCATTTGACATCAATGCCATAAATCTAGCATAAATATCAAAGCAAAAACATAAACCACTGAATCACAAGGCTAACTACTCCCCCAGAGTAGTAGCATCTCCACATCAATCTGGAATGAATAATAGATCTGATAATGCATACTGGACTGATGCCAAATAGCATCACTTGGGTCTCTACCGGAGGGGCATAAAACCTCAACCTATCTCTCAAATGCTCAAAAAGATTCCCCAAACCAATCTAAATTCATTTGCTTCCGCCAACTCCTTCAGAAAGTTATACTTGATAGAAATACTAGATTCTTGATATGTCTATAGTAGCAGAGTCATCACAGTGAATAATTTCATGTACATTACAATATCCTTCAACATATGCTTCACCCATAGAACCTGTGTATAATTATTAACAACAACAACATACTCAACTTCAGCAGTAGATAAAGAAGTACATGACTTCTTTTGTTGATCCATAAACCAAGTTTCTACGAAAGAAAGCTTCACTGGATGAACCTATTTGGTAATTTGTATCTCTAACCCAATTCACATTTGAACATGCTCAAGGTGTAAAGTCATCATAAAACAAAAACCATACCAGATAATCCTTGAAAACATCTAAAAATCCTAGCTATCAACATAATCAATTCCTTCTTTCTGAAAATATCCATTGCAAACTAATCAAGCTTTATTCCAATAACATTAAAGTCCATGTATCTGATCCAATTCCTCTTCCATAGCTTTCATCCAACATCCTTACAAACTTCAATAACTAATGCTTGTACAATTAAAGAAATTAAGCATACCTCATCAACTGCCAACCTTCTCCTTGTCCAAATATTTGATCTCCTGAATGATTCAGCTTTACATGCCTAGGAGTCTTTTGACTCTCTATTCCACTTCCCTTATCTTCAGTTACTGATGAATTTTCTGATATTGCCGGAGTAACTGATTCAACATTTTGTTCCAGCAAAGGTGTTACCAGTTTAGTTAAGACCATTTCCACTACTGGTTCCTACTCATAAATTCTAATTTGACCTCAATACCGCTCATCCATCCTGACATTAGTGCTCTCCACAATTCTCTGCGATCTCTTGTTATAACATCTATATGCCGGTGAACCAAACTAGATCCAAGATCCAACAAGTCTTTGTTAGTTAACCTCCCAATTGACTTCCAAAGATCTGAAATAGGCTTTCAGACCACTATAAGGGGCAATGCAAGATCTATCATCAATTTGCCTCTGCCTAAGGTGAATGCCTTAGTTACCAAATGAGTTTCCTATTGGTGTAGGAACATTCTGCTCTACCGGTTCAGTAACTAGGTTATATCCTTTAGCTAAAAGAACATCTGGGGCATTTGATTCTGTTGGTTGAGCCTCAAACTTCATAACCCACTTCTTCTCATGCTCCTTCCAAATTTCATCAACCTTCTACTTTCCTTTCTCATTAGATTTATCACTTCTTGCCAATGGATCCTTGCTTCTGCAAAATTTAGCAATATGTCCCACTTTGTTGCATACATAACAAGTCACATTGTTCTTTTAAATTGCCTTACTATAACCTTGAGCATTACTTGACCTACATTGATTAACCATATGTCCAAACTTTCCACATGCATGACATTTCACATTCATTCTACAATATTTTGTCCTATGACCATACTTCTTACAATTTTAACATTGACCGGGAACTGCATTATTATTTTGATTTACTCTATTTCTACAATGTCTTTTCATATGACCAAAATTATTACAAATAAAGCATCTACCATTAAATTTATGTGCATTAGGCTTCCTTACCGGTGACCTCTGATTCTAGTTGACCTTCAGATTATAATGTATTCTAGGTGTCTGATCTTCATTTGCAGTACCAAAGATTTCTCCATGCTCAAATCCAAGACCACTAGTATCTCTTGTGTCCCTTTGATCCTTCAATAATTCATCAAGCTTAGAAGAACTAATCTTGAATTTTTATTTATACTCACTTGTAGTAGTCAGATCATTTCTTAGAGTTTTTATTTGTCTCTCTAGCTCTTGTTCATTATTCTGGGATTGTACCAAATCAGTTCAATATATCATTCTCATGATCCAACCTAATACACTCCTCAAATTTGTCATTCAGAGATATAGAAATATTTTCTTCCTTCTTCTTCTGGTCTTCAATCTCCTTTGACATCCTCATAGTCAAGGCTTGCATTTCATTCCTCATGACCATATTCTCCAGACTCAGCTTCTGACAGTGTTCCTTAAGGGCATCCTTCTCTTCATCATCCCAATTTTGTAAAAGTTCCTTCCTTCTAGCTTGTATAGCTGACAACCTCTCCTGCAGAGTAAAAATGAATTCCTTTGTAGATCTCAACTCATCTTGCAACTTCATGTTTCTCAATCTTTCAACATCATAGTCTTCAAGAGCTACTTGAATTTCATTCCTTAAACTGATCTCCATAGATTCCAGAAACATGATCTTCCTCAAGCTATTAAACTTCCTTCGAGGCACCAGGCTCTGATACCAATTGTTGGAAACCAAGAACACTGAGAGGGGGGGTGAATCAGTGTTCTACTAGAATGGAGAAATTTATCCTTATTAATACAACTTATCAATCGGTAAACATAAAATCATATAATAATAAGCAACAATGAAAACACAAAAGATGAACACCATAACACCATAGATTTATACATGGAAAACCTCAAAGAGGAAAAACCATGGTGGGATTGGAGACCCATAATATCTATCCACTGATTAGATGAATAAATATTATAGTAAGGGGCTTACACATGCAGGAAGGCCAACAACCTAGAGCACACTGCTTGTCACAAAAGGAGTCTCACTGACTACAGAGAGGTTATAATGAACTCAATATAATTGGACAACAATCCAGAAGAATGAACTGCCAATGATAGCATCTACCATGCCTGATTACAGTCCTGGTTAAGCTCAATACCAGAGGCCTTAAACCTCTTTCGCAAACCCAACTCGATCTTGAATGATTGACCAAATCCTCTGCTCAATGAATATTACATTGTTCGCTCCTTACATATCTATATCCCTTACATCATGATCTACAATGAGATCTTACATCATATTTATAGCAACCCTAAGGCCTAAACCAATTAGGTTAGCCACCTAAAAGATATTACAATAAGATCATTACATACATCAATATTACAATGATATGCCATGTCGGCTTTAGACCAAAAAAACATTAACCAATCCATAAATCATCCCAGTAATGTGTAGAGAACACATTAACATGATACCAGTCCATAACCTAGACAGGTACCGGACCTAGTCTGGGTCCACCATGCCAAAATGATGTCTTCAATCAGTCAAGGCATGATCAAGGATCACCTTCTGCATCCTGAATTCCATCTAGAAGCCGCACCAACACCACTTGTGCATCCTGTCAAAGATTCTCAGTAAAATCTCTATCGGTAAAACCTTAAACCCTTACCGGTATAGGCTTGCTAGAGTGTATGACAACATCTAATCACCAATTCAATACCAACTGACCAAAACATACTCTAGAAACATGTAACACATCAAACCAAACATATTCCGTTGATCCAATAATGTTGATAGTATCCAACTGATAGTCCCTTCTACTAGTAGGGTGAGCTCACAATACTGGTTCCCACTTTTTGACCAACTTTGACACTTAGATGAATATTTTGAAAAAAACCTTCACTTTCCAACACCTATAACTTTTAAACCGTTAAGAATTTGAAGATGATATAAACTAGTGATTTTTAACATCTTGTTTGTAGATTCTAAATATATTTTTTTCAAATTTGTTTGATTAAAATTTTATTGATTTTTCCATCTCCCTCAAAAAGTAGTTTTTTACAGTGAACAACATTTTTTAAGAGTGATGTGTATCCCAAAATGCATAATTTTTTTTCTATAAATGATAAAAACTTAATTCATTTGAATTTTGGTTTGTAATATCAATACCCAGGGCATGAAGTTAGTTTGATAGTGATATGTTGAATACTTTTTATTTTATTAAGTTTTGAAGTTTGACTAATTAAAATTTAGATATAGGTGTATGGTTGAACACATAACTTGTTCTATATATATCAAAATTCAATTTTCTTTTTTTTGTTAGAAAGAAAATATCAATACCTAGAGCATAGATATTTTTCAGATTTTTTTGAATTAGTTTACTATTTTTCCCAATGCATTAAACAAAGAAGTTCATGTTCGGTGAAAAACCTACATTCATAAGAAATAAAATAAAAATATATTAATGAAATTAAATATATTAAAAGTTATACTATTTGGAAATCTTATAACAAGGACTAAATACTTTTAAATTTAAATGAATTAATTTGACCCCCCAAAAGCTAATGTAAAATTGGTTTTTTATCAGCATTTGATAGATGCAAAGGAGACTCTATTGCAAGTATGATTTAGAAGTAGAGAGGTTCTATCGAGGAAATTTTGATCTAAGAGACTTTGATTTAACTCTCTTCAATTAATTACTTCAAATGGGACCTTTTAAAGCTTAAATTATTATATTTTCTAAAAAATGTGTGATTTCAACAAAAATTAGGACATACCAAAAAGTGGGAACTAGCTTTGTGAGGTCACTCGGTAAGACTAGATCTTCTACGAGTAACCAAAACCTGTCTGTTGGTAACCAATCATAACAGCTAGTGTTGACATCAATGACAAAACATCAATGCAACATGTAATCAATTCCTTCATAGTGCCAACACAAATAAAATAACTAACACAAAATTAAACATAGTTTACAAAGCCAAATTATAACTTCATGCAAACCCGAATCTTGCATACAACAATTAAAACACAATCATATATGACAATTATATTTCAATCAAACCTCAATTCCCCCTAATAATCATTTAAAATTAAATTAAACATAAATCAAGAGTAAAAGAATACCTACTTGAAAACATGTGAAAGAATAAAGAGAGAGAAGAGAATACTGATGACAAATTCTGAAAACACAAAACCTTCCATACCAGCAACCAATTCTTCAAAACAATCTAGCTCAAGAAATTCCAATCACCCTTCAAATAAAATCTAAAATTGCACATTCATGTTCTCAATTTTCTCCCAAGACTTGAAAGAAAAATAATCATCATCACCTCCCAATCCCTCCTAATAAATAAAAAACAATATGCTAAATAAAGCACACAAGGAAAAATTAAAAAACCTAAACCTAAAAATATTAAATAAATTAACAATTAAATAATATTAACAAATAATAAAACACCAATTACAAATCTTCTATAAAAATTTAATTCCTCAAAAATCATAAATAGAATAAATAAGTAGATAAAGAATTAAAATATAATTTTCCACAAAATAAAACAACTAGTCTCCCTCTAGATCGAACAATTAGTTCCACCTCAAAGAAAAATAAATAAATAATAAAATAACCACTTGCATAATAAATAATAAAAAATAAACAATAAATAATAAACAATAAATAAAAAACATTAAATAATAAACAATAAATAATAAATAATAAATAATAAACAATAAATAGTAAATAATAATAAATAATAAATAATAAATATTAAGCAATAAATAATAAATAATAATAAACAATAAATAATAACAATAAACCATAATAAGCAACAATGAAAAATAAATAAATAATCAACAATAAATAAATTAAATAAATCAAAATTACATTTAAAGTCACAATAACCCTTAATTAATCATTAATTTAATTTACAACACATAAGCATAAAATGCATCACACTCAAACAAATTAACAAATTATAAAATAGTGCTAGCACCTAATCAAGACTCACTACTAACAATAGGGTAATCAAATATTGTCCACATGACAAATTTGACGAGATACATGAAAATTAGATAATTGTCCCTAAATCAGGACAATGGCTAGGGTTAGGTATATTTTGGGCCTTACACTATCTCTTTTTACCACCATTGGGATTTATAAAGACCCACTCAGACTTGTGGAAATAGGTGGTGTCGATGTCTCGTACCTGCAATCCTGCACCAAAACATGTTGTATACAAACATACATATATACATATGAATTTATAATCCCCAAGTAGTGATAGGAAATCGTGACATCGTATGAATCTCACGAGTCAGTAATGCGAAATCATTCCATCACCCTAAATCCTAAGTAAACCATACATAGAATCTCACATCAACAATAATCTAATGATATCATTAGAACATAGATTAACACGCATCAACAAAAATCAAATGATATCATTAGAACATCGATTAACATCATAATAAATGATCAAAATATATTCCATGTCATAAGGATCTAAATCTAACATCAATATTCAACTCAATGAAATATAGCAATAATCATGTATTGAAATACATAAGCAACATAACATAGTCAAACAAGGATCACGATAATGTAAACATTCACATAGATCATTGAAATGAACCACACAAAATGAATCAAACATAGTCTAATAAATCAAATTAGCATGTATCTGAAGCAAAACATGGAGGGGCATTACACAATAATTGGCATAAACATAAAGATGCAAAAATTGGAATGTCAATTATGAACCTAGTTCTAGAAATAAGTGTAGCGTCCTAAAATTGCGACACTTGCAATTTCGACTGCATTTGGGTCTTCATGATGGGGATGCAACACGGAACCTGAATGGAGACCCCGAAACTTGTTCATGACATCAAAAATGACATTTTTCAGCACCCTGGCCTGATCCTCCTTGCACCCTACTGTCCCTGGAGGTGGGACCATGGAGCCTAGTGCCCTGGTCCTTCAAGACTAGGGCGCCCAACGCCTTGGTCCCTAGCCCTATTTTGGGCCCGGTCTCTTTTGGGCATCGGGTCTTTAAGTTTGCAAATTGGAAAATAATGTTTCCTGGTCGGCCTAAGGTCAGGAAAATCAGTCTATCAGCCCTAATTGACAGGTATATAAACTACTTTTCCTCTCCTAGAAAGGGAGGAGGACATATGTGTGCAAAAGGCGGAAACGATATTCAAATATTCAAACATTCAAGCATTCAAGCATTCCTTCAAGAAATTGAGCATTCTAAGTCTCCATTCAAGGCTAGGTGTTGCATTCAAGACAAGGATTCAACCATTGAAGAGGAGATCACATACCTACAACATACTACATACATTACACCTTCGCATGTAAGAATACAAACATTCTTACAACAAGGTTGTAGGTACGTGGCTATAATTGAAGATATGGAATCCTTGTGCAGAGACGAACAGATCCCCCTTCGTTTCGCGGATTTTTCGGAGGACCGTGTGCACGCCGGGCGCCATCGTCCCGTCAACTTTCGCTCAAATTTATAGAATAGCACCATCTCAACATTTTACTACTAATTCTAGGTCTGCAGCTTCATCCCATATCCCTATCTCTGTTTATAAGCGAATCTTTCCTACTTTACATGCATTCCTAGTTCAATCTTTCTATCTAAATTCTTTACAAAAGAGGGTATCCTTGATGTCTTAACCCTTGAAACTCATTTAGAATCCAATCTTACATTATGTGGGATTGGATCTTGTGGGTTTCAACCCCTCTTTTGAATGTAAAGTCTCCCCTAAGTGAAAACCATCAACCCTAGTGACTCTCCCTTCTCTCTCCTTGGGGTTGAGGAGGGGAGGACAACTAGGGTTCGATTTTTCCGCTTTACAATAAGATACAAAAAAGAATCTATCACTAAAATTGAGCCTGAAAATGTTGGTTAATGGAGCTATGCACGCTATACCTGGGGTGTCTTCATTAGCTAAAAATTGTGGATTCTAGATTAGGATGCTTTGAAGATCATTCTTCCCAAAAATAGGCAAAATAGTGTTGTTGTATGGAGTAATGCTCCCTAGACCAAGGATTTTTTCCTATTCAAAATCTAGAATTGTTTGCCTTAGTTTTCTCTCTACAAATCTGCATCTCTCTACCATCGAATATGGAATCTACACATAGAAAAGAGGAGAAAATTGTTATACTATATAGGGTCTTATCTAAGTGAAACCTCGGGTAGGAATTAACCTCCATTACAACTATGGTGATTAGAAAAGAGAGCTTAACCTTTGTAGGGAAAAGAATGAAAAACTTAAGGAAATGCAAAATTGATAAATGATATCTTTGTTATGATCTTCTTGCCTTGAATCCTCGTGAAAGGTTGATGTTTTTTGATAGAGTTAATGCATGCCTTCATTCATGGAGGAACACATAAAGTTTATCATGATTGCTATCTTGAATTATTGACTTCATATCTCTCCTTCACTATCTTTAAGATTCCTAATTGCTTTACTCAATTGGAGTGTGAATTAGAATTAAATGCATGTAAAGAGATTAGGAATGTTAAAATGAGATGGTTTAAATTATATTTAAACACAAATTCACACATTTCATGTTGACATTTCAAATAAGCCTAGTATAAAGGAGCACATTCCCTCTCAACAACTTATTAGCCATTGGAGGTTTAAATTTGGGCCCAAAATGGTAGTACTACTTGGGTGCTAGGTGTCATAGTCATGGAATTCTAGTATGAATTCAAGGTTATTGAGCATATAATTGTTGTAATACCCTACCAGGAACCCCGAAGGAAAACCCACAACAAGGGTGAAACAATTTTTTAAAAGTATAAACATCATAAGTGCATTTACACAACATGCATGATAGCACAAGCAGAAGACTTACACCAGAATTCCTTAAGGGTTACCAACAAAGAATTAACTTCAAGAATAAATTCCACAAAATCATAAATCCACATATGCATCACTCAATGATCACAAGAAGCCATAAGCAAATAAAGATTCATCATAGAAAGATTTAAATTATATAGCATAATTTCCACTTCAATAAGCATTTACTAACATCATCAAGGAAACTGATAAAAACATCCAAACATAGGATTACATTGCTCTTCCAATACATAGCTTCTCAATAAACATAAGGGATAGATCTCATCCAATTACAAGGTTACATAAGATCAATATTACAATGATACAATGACCACATAGGTCTACAAATACCAATAATCTTCAAAACATGAGATGAAGTATGATCCACGAACCATAGGAACACCTGTGAAGCCAATCCTCGCATGAAGATACAAACCCAAACATCCAATGGGAAGTGGCACTACCACCCGACCATGTAATTCCCAAATGGAATCACCCCACCGTGGTAGGAGATAGTTGAGGACCCTCAAACAAGCATAAGCATGACATGGTCGACAAAACAATATGACTCCATGACAACACAAAAGACTCCAAAAGAATCCGGGTGACTCAACTTCACAAACACAAGTGAACTAACATCACAAAACACAAGTGAACCAAATGAGAGAGTGTCATCACATAGCTTAAGGTGGATACCATGGTACAACCTCCATAGGTCCCAATTCACTGTCCTAGTAACTTTTCCTGACCTCCAACTCCAACTAAGTCTTATGCGGACCCTACTAGCCTTTCGTGAAGACAAGGTGGTTGGTTTTCCATTCTAGGCCTTCTTGCCACATTATGAGCCCTGTACTAGCACTCACCTATGCACGACGTACAATTATCTTTATTAATGTTATGATACTACCCACCTAATCAATTCATTAGATTACCAGTTATTATCTGACTTTTGCTGGGTCGTAATACCTACCACTTTGGGTGCAACCCCCAAGCAAAAGCCACTCTCTCAAAGGACACTACACAAGCATGGTCACTCCTCAAGGACCCTATGGCGAAGTAGATAGCCATAACACCACTATCAGAAACAAGTGGTCAAACAAGGACATACTGACTCTTGACTAACCATAAGGCAAGGACACTACATGGTTAAGACAATAGAGCCAACATATATCTCTTGGTCAAAGGTACCAATTACACCACCACAAGATGACTAAACCATAGACCAAAATATCACAATAAACACTTGCAAGGATAGCTAAATACATCAAGTCCGCACTCAGACAATCTTTGAGAATATCAACATCATAAGCACTTGCAACATCATTGACTGAAAAAAAATGAAATAAAACACTCTTGCAGCAGTCACATTATTCAATTCCCAAATCAATGTTCCATCAGAAATGAAATCCACATTATACATTCATCTGGTTATAACATGAATTCCAACAGGCATTTAAATCATTTTCAGAATATATCCAAAACTACCAATTTGAATCTCTAATTCATGCCTTAATTTTCATTGATAAATTTATTAACCACATAATAAAAATCACATGAAAATCATATTACATCACACAATACCACTTTAAACATTCCATTTATAAAATTTAAGTTCTTAGCACTAACCGGTTTGGAGAGCGGTGAGGGCTCAAAGCTAAGAGGGGGTCAAACCAACCCGCAATTGTGTTGCTACTGGGGGCAATAGACACTACCCATCAGTAGTGCTGCTACCACTAGTAACAGCCCTACTAACTGGTGGCTACCGCTACCAACCGGTAGCACTGCCACTACCAACCAGTAGCACTGCTACCAATCGGTAGTAGTACTATCGACCGGTAGTGCCCACTACCAATCGGTAGTGGTACTACCGACCGGTAGTGCCTAGTACTAACCAGTAGTAGTACTGCCGACCGGTAGTGCCCACTACCAACCGATAGCGGTACTGTCGACTGGTAGTTCTGCTACCTGCGGGTAGTAGACACTACCGACCCACATGATGAGTCAAGCCCATCATGGGAGCGGTAAAGTCCATAAGAGAGGCACAAGAAACATGCCTCCAAGCATTCTAAAACCAAAAAGACACAAAATCAATAACCAAGGGACATTCCATTTCTAGAATTATTTCACGGGCACACACATATAGTGCCAATTTCCAAAATTTCAAGGAGGAGTTTACCAGCAAGGTAAATGGTGAAATAAACACACTGGAAAGAATAGCTAGCCAATTCTTGACAGTATAGAAACAAGGATGCACCTAGCAAACCCAAACTAAAATTCTTTCTTTCAAAAGAAGAGGTAAATCAAGAAGTTTTTTGCTATGAACAAATAACACATAGCAAGAAGAAATGATCAATTCCTTTCCTGAATGCAACCATATGCTAATAGCATCACAAAATCAACTATATTAGGCAATCTTTCTCCCATTTCAACATTCCAAGAAGAATCTACAGGCAGATTGCATAAATTTCCACACATAGGAAGCAAACTGAAAATTTCAAAAACAAATTCAAAACAAGAAGGAAACCTCCAACCTTGAAGCAATTAGCAAGCAGAGAGATGAAGCAAATCCAGTCTTGTAACTAGGTCGAATCTCTAGCTCCTCTAGAAAGTTTTCCAGAAATATTTTCTTCTCTCCAAAATTTCTCTTCTTCCCCTACCGTGAATGCCCAGAATGGATGCCCAAAATATCTTTTAACATAAGCTTCTAGGTTAAAGTTCTCATCCAATCAAATTTAAAATATTTTAAAACTAAAAGGCAATTAGATTTATTTCTTTCCCTAGAAATAATAATTCTTTCCAATGATTAAATTAAAAAAAACCAAAATGGAGAAAAAAAAAGGGAAGCTTTTATTTATTTCTTTTTCCATAAATACTTCCTTCAACATAGTATTTAACCTTTTTAAATGGCTAGGCAATTTATTTATTTCACAAAAATATCAATGCAACTTTACACAATAAATTAAGCCATTTAACCATTTAATCTAGCAATTCATCAATTTAATAATTCAATAATCATAGAGCATAATAATTAAATGATTACGCCAACACAAGATAGCATCATCCATTTAAATTAAATAACCATTTAAATAAACAGAAACAACCAAAACCAAGATAGATCAAACGACGACTCTCAAATGACCAAACCAAGGCACCATGACATGCATAACAGCCAGACAGGGAAACACAACCGACTGACAACACTCACATGAGTGTAACTGCAGTCAAGCTAGGGTACAACAACTATATCCTCCACTCCCATCGGATATATATATATATATATATATATATATATATATATATATATATATATATATATAAAAAAGGCATGCTTAGACTTGTGAAACCAGATGGAGTTGATACCCCGTACCTACCCGGTACTTGTACCTGCAATGTCATGCACCAAAGAACCACACGTGCATATAGACAATATACAGACAGACACAGTAAACACATCGATAAAGGATAATCATGATGTTCCTTGTCTCACTGGAGTGAGTGAAGGAAAATCATCCCCTCACATCCCAATACACTTGCAAACATGCAACATATAAATAACACATCGCAATATAAGGAAAAAGTGTTAGTCCATGATAATGATCCATAAAAAATAACATTACTCATAAGCACTGAAATACTGCATAAAATCATACACCATAATTCCAGATAAAGTATGAAATAACATCGCATAATATCCGAATCAAAATACAATAATGTTCCACAGAACAGTCACTGAAGTAACTCAAAACATACAAAAGAGGCTAATCAAGGAGGGGTACTACAATTGTGATGAGCTTCTATATTTAGCAATGGAATGAGCACAATTAGGCATGAATCAAGGGCATGAAAGAAAAACCACCAAAGAGAGCCCTAAATGAGTGTGAAATTGTATGAGGATACAATTTACAACACTACAAGAATGATTAAGGTTAGGGGAGAATTAAATCCCTCTCAAATTGAGGAATATACCCAACAAAGTAAGAAAGACGTTGAATTTTAAGTCAATATTACTCTAGAGGAAGGGAGAAAACCGGTCCAAGATAGTGCTTGCTTCTATTACCAAACTAGGGTATTCTGCAACTAATTTAGACACCATCAAAACACAATATGAGGAATCTTTTATAACTAAAGAGAAACTAGAGAAAGTGCATTTTGGATAATGATTTAGCACAATGTGTAAAACTTATGCAATTTGGGCTATGGCCTCAATAACTAACAAGCCCCAAGTAGCAAGAAGTATCAAATATTTCAATTGAAACTCAATTTTTAAAAAGCTATCATATACTTATACTCCACAAGCAACATCTCTTATTTTAAATACTACCCTATATAGTGGGGCTACTACCAAGAAGCTCTGAGCTAATTATGACAAGCTTCAAGCACACCACATAAGATTAATGTTATAATATAATAAAGTATATTATTTATTGCCATCCCCTTAGAGCATTACTATAGCAGTATTTTTCACTCCCCCAATTTTAACTCAAACTAAGAAAAATAAGTAATATCCTCAAATATTAAGGAGTTGGAGTAACAATTGAAAGAAGCAAAGAGGAAATCAAGAAGAAAAATGATTTACTTGGTTGATGATCTAATTGGTCACAAATCGTCTAAGATTTTAGGAAATCATCAAGAAACCTGGGAAGATTATAATAATCTAAATATTTCATATACCAAGTATCTGTAAAATCAAGTGAGTCTAAAAGACATAGTAAATTAGTGGATTCCTAGGGTCTTAATTATGCAATAGGTTGGCTTGCCACTATTGTTTAAAAAAATAAATTATGCAATAGGTTTATAAATGTGCTAAATATTATCCTAGCATTCTAGATAATTGTACAACTATAAATGGGATGGTAAGTTTACTAGGAGAGGTCACAACTTATCTATTAAATATAGAACAATAGGTGAGGAGTAAATTAAAGAGGCTATTCAAAAGAGAATTATGCCTAGCATTTTTTATAAAAATGGGATTATCAAGCCACTTGACCTATGTAAAAGT
Source organism: Cryptomeria japonica (assembly GCF_030272615.1). Classification (NCBI taxonomy): domain Eukaryota; kingdom Viridiplantae; phylum Streptophyta; class Pinopsida; order Cupressales; family Cupressaceae; genus Cryptomeria; species Cryptomeria japonica. The sequence goes on from NC_081408.1 coordinate 306,126,344, forward strand.
GAATTTGGTATAGTATTTCCTACTTTGTATTCATTCATTTGTGCTATTGATGAACCATATTTTAAATAATTGAATAGACATTCAATGAAACTTTTGAATTTGAACCAAGCTCAGATAGTTTTAGCAATAATGCAACCATAATTCTAGATACTAAATAAATTTCTCATGTTGATAAGGTCTATAAGGTTTATCATATTAAGGATATATAGAAAATATTTATGCATACTGGGTTGAAAAGTATAGAGTACATGCAATTTTTCATTTTAATTAGTCAATAGGATTCAAAATTAGCATCTAACATAGTAGATGATAATATAAATAACACTTTTGGTCTTCAACAACTTTTTCAACACTTTGTTTTTTCAATTTCAAGTTTTGGCCTATGTGGCATATTCGACATCAAGTTTAATTTTCTCCAATGGCCCCAATAGATTTTGTTGATGGTTAAAAGTGAATATTATTTTGAAATAGGCTTCCCTCTTCTATTTTTTTTTTAGTCACTCAGGGTATCCCCGGGACTCAGCCCAATGACACTAGTTTCCCATTTTGGGGTGAGCTAAGGCGAGACTAGTCCCTAGAGATGAGCTAAGCAGCTCGTTAGTGAAGCCCATCAGTTGAATCCAAGTCTCAGAGTCAAACCCGAGACCAATGGGGAGAAAACCCACGGTCCAAGCCAACTCTGCTACTTGTCTGGGCTGGCTTCCCTCTTATATTTTAATAGAATATAAAAGGTGTTAATTGTAAAAAAAGTCAAATGATTCACATAGTTGAGATAGGGAGCCTATGTGCTCACCTTTTGTGTTCAAAGATATTTTTACCTAATTATAAGGGGTTCTAGAAAATTGTAAAGGGGCTAAACTTTTACTTAGAGAAGTCAAGTCTTAATTAAGAAATAGGAAGATCAATTTTGTGAATCAAATTCTCTTAATGAAATATTAGGGATGTCTTATCTTGAGGATTGTTAAGTAGAATTGCATTTGTAGGATGCATTACTATAAAGCATTAATTAAAATTATCTATTGAAATGATTTATTTTATTATTAAGGAACATTTATGAAATTGTATGTCTTTGTAGCCAAAGTAAGGAATCAATCTAAGCAATCAATGTGGTCAAGTTCCAAAATAATTTAAAATGATAAATCACATAAGTTTTCATAAATTTATTCATAATTATTCTATGTTCTCATTGTTTTGATTTGATAATATGCAAGTATTTTAGCCAAGTATTGCATTAATCTTGTATATCCTTATTTTATTAAATGTGAACACAAATATCATTTCAATGTCCTATCATAATTGTTGATAAATTGTTGATATTGAGTAAAGTATAACTCCTTAGGTCCTCTAGATCCTAAAGAGTAGAGGAGGTCAATTTTAAAGTTGTCTCATGTTTGTTGGCCAACTACTTGAAGTCTTTGAGCATTATATTTGACTATTCTTTCGAGTTTCAAGAAATGAATCAAGGGAATCAACATGGTTCATGTCTTGGGTTATTTTTTATTTTTGTTCTAGATATAATCCAAGTGTTGGATGCATTTTGTTTTATTTTTCTTCATAAAGAATTGAAGTTTTAGGTTATTCTCCATAGTGTGTTAAGAGAGGTTTTATTTAAGTACATTAAGAGGGAATTTTATCATTGTTATTTCTCTTATATTTTTTTAATATTTTATTAACATATTTTGTGTTAGTAAATCAATTTATATTAATCTAACAAGTCCTAGAAGTTTTATGTGAATGTTGTTCTAATCATGTGCAAGATTGATGTCTTGGCCGACCTAGAATATTATGTTTCCCAGAAGACAATATTTATATTGTGTTTATTTGATTGTGCTAGTATGAAAAATCATGGTATTGTTATTAAATATATGCAAGATTGAGAAGGATCTGATTATTAATGTTGTGAGAAGTGTGTTGGTGTTGAGGCACCAGATTTAGTCCAATTTTTGCAGTGTGTATTACAATGGTGGATTCCCTTTCTTTCTTTCTTTATTTGACAGTGATACTTTTTCTGGGTAGTGAGCTCTCCTAGAATGAGCATTATGGCAATGAGCCACCCTTTGTAAAAATTACCTTAATCGATGTTCCTTAATCCATGTTTTATATTGAGAACTAACATTTTTTGTGGTTTTTTCGTTCTTGGGTTTTCCATGTCATATCTAGTGTTCATTGTGTGATCTATTGTATGTCTATGTTTCATGCTATATCTGTGTTAATTAATTTTATTGGTTACTCTAGATGTGTGAAATCATAGAATAAATTATTTAAGCCATCAACAGATCCACCCCTCCCTCTTAGTTGCCCACATATTCAACAATTGGTATCAGAGCTTTGGTTTCTCAGAGAAGAGACTAATTGTTTGAGGTAGATGCTGATCTGATGGCACATAAACTGACTATTCCTATCTTTGAAGGATCTGACTATAGTTTCTGAAAAGTGAAGATGAGAGGATACCTAATCTCTTTGGGATACAACACTTGGAAAGTAGTGGAATCTAAGTATTTTCAACCAAAAAAATATTCTTACCACTCCAAATGAGATTCAAGCTTATGAAGATAATGAAAAGACAAGGTATGTTATCTTTAGTGCTTTATCAAAGATTGAATTGACCTAGATTATTTCATTGAATACTGCTTATGAGGTTTAGAAAAAGTTGAGAGATATCTATGAAGAAAATGACTAAGTTAAATTATCAAAGAAGCTAACTGTGATGCCCAAACTTTTGGGCAAAAAAATGGAACAACAATTATTTTTTAAATGCTAAAATACTTGTGATCTACGTTCACTAGATGTGATAACTTAGTTAGTTTCACTAAAGGATATCTTAAGTGAAAACATGAATGGATCTCTTAATGCGAGTGATACATTATTTTGTCTAACTAGAAGGCTTAGAACTTATCACAAGAGATTTAATAATCAAATTAGATTTTATTTAATTTACTTAACAATTACAATAATTTCCATTATCTAAGATAAATAAATTAATCCTATAAAGTCAACACAACTTTTAATAATTAATTAATTTGCCCAAGAAATTTTCCAAATTTAATTATATTAAGAGTTAATATTAATCCCTTATAATATTTAAATAACCCCAAAATTCATTAAATTAACATTAATACAAATTGCCTTTTAAGTTTGTACCCATGTGGTTTAGGGATCCTTCTTTTCTTTCCCTCCTGCGACAATGGTCAGGAGAGGCTCCATTCATTAGAGGATCTAGAATGTTTCAGATTGTCAAGAAGATTAGATTTAAAAAAAAATATATCAGGGAGTGGAATTCTCTGCATTTTAAGAATATCTTTGAAGAAAAGCAAAGGATCTTGGATATGATTGATGTTTTGAATAGGCATGTGATTCTTCATGGTATGGGTTCTAGGGTGTTTGATGAAATTAAGTCTCTTAGGAGTGAGTTAGAAGAAATTTTGGCAAGAGAGGAGGTATATTGGAGACAAAAATCTTGAGAGCTTTGGTTAGCTGATGGGGATAAAAATACAAAAAAAAATCATGCTACCACTAAAATGAAAAGGGTCAGGAGTAGGATTTCATGTATTCAGGATTGTCATGGGAATATTCTTTCTGAGGTAGGGAACATTGCTAGGGAAGCAGTAAATTTTTTTAAGAATCTTCTTTCATCTAAGAATATCAATGTCTCTAACAATATCTCTTCTCACATTCCCTCTCTAGTTTCTCCCGATGACAATAAAATGTTGATGTCAACTTTTTCATTAGATGAGGTTAAGGGGGCTATTTTTTCTATGAATCTGAACAAGGCACCTGGGCTTGATGGATTCACTCCTTTATTCTTCTAGAAATGTTAGGATTTTGTGGGTTCAGATGTTCTTTTGGCTCTTGAGGAAGCTAGGCAAAATAAGTCAATCCTTAAAGAAATGAATACTACCTTGATAGTTATTTTGCCTAAGAAGGAGGACCCTAAAACTTCTGCAGATTTTTGTCCTATAGCTTTATGTAACACCCTCTACAAGATCTTTGCCAAAGTGATTTCTATGAGATTGGCCAAACTTTTACCAAAAATAATCTCCCTTGAGCAAGGAGGTTTTGTTCCACAAAGGGAAACTTCTGAGGGGGCTATAGTTGCTCACGAGGTTTTACATTCGATTTCAGTTTAGAAATATCCTACCATGATCCTTAAGCTAGATATGATGAAGGCTTATGACAGGGTCAAATGGAGTGCATTAAAAGTTGATTTGTCAAGGTTGGGTTTCTCTTTGGCTTGGATAAAATGGATCATGTCTTGTATCTCCTCGGCTAGATTCTTGGTTCTTGATAATGGGTCCCCTTGTGGTTTCTTCCACTCTTCTAGGGGTCTGAGGCAAGGGGATCCTTTGTCCCCTTTCTTGTTTATATTATTAGCTGAAGCTTTGAGTTGGGCAATCATATCAGTTCAAGTGAATGGTTTATGGAAGGGTATCAAAATTCAAAACTTTGATTAGAGGATTTCCCATTTCCTTTTTGCTAATGAAACCCTTTTATTTGGTAGTGCATCTTTGAAGGAGGCTAGAGTCATAGATCAAGTGGTTAGGAATTATGTTTCATTTTCAGGTCAAAAGGTCAACAAGGATAAATCTAAGATATTATTCTTAAACACTCACTCTTTGATTTAGGATAAGCTTTAGAAGTTTTAGGGTTTCCAACTTGGGGATTTCCCTTGCAGCTACCTTGGGATCCTCTTTTTTGTTAAGAAGAATAAGGTGGGTTTTTGGGACAACGTAATTTCAGGGGTTTCAAAGAAAATCTTGTCATGGAACCATAAATGGCTCACCATGGCTAGGAAAATTGTTCTAATTAAGTCTGTGTTGAATGCGGTACCAATCTATTTAATGTCAATTCTAAAAGCTCCCAAGGTTGTCCTTGTCAGTTTAAAGGATACTCAAAGATATTTTCTTTGGAATAATAATAAGAATGGGAAATCTAGGATCCCTTGTTAGCCTAAAATAAGGTTTGTCTTCCTAAAGAGCTTGGGGGGTCTAGAATTCAAAGTTTGGAGAATCAGAATCTGGCTTTGGGGGCTAAGCTAGTGTGGAAATTGTATGATAAACCAGATTCCCTTTGGGCTAAGATCATGTTTTCCAAGTATCTTCATAATGGAGTTAGAGAGTCTATTTTTCGTGCCTCTAATTTGCCCTCGAGGTCGGCTATTTGGAATTTTTTGGTGAAATGTAGAAGTGTCTTGTTGTCGTCTCTTTCTTGGGTTGTGCACAATGGTAATAAAGTTAGATTTTGGGATGATTCTTGGAATGGCTACTATCCTTTGGATTCCATTAGGGATTGGACCCCATTAAAATCAATCCTTCTGGATAGTTGGGGTTTTTTTTGTCTGATTATTTTGATGTTGTACATAATGGGCAAGTGAAGATGGCTAAATGGAAATTAATTGATTGTCTGAATGTTATTCCCAGCCTAAAAGCAGATTTTTGTACTATCCTCAAAGATAGAATTATCATCTTGTCTAAGAGGGAAGATGAGCTTATTTGGACTAAGAGCACATCTGGCAAGTACTCTGTGAAAGATGGATATAATTCCCTTATGCTAGCTAAGGACTTTTCTTCTTGGCCTTACAAATTATTCTAGCATCCAGCTTGCGTTCTGAAGGCTAGAGCATTTGCTTGGCTTGCTATACAAGATAGGGTTCTTACTGGGATGAGATTGGATAGGATGGGTTTGTCTGTTGTTTTCCCTTGTGTTTTGTGCAATAAGAATTTGGAATCATCCTCTCACTTGTTCCTTCATTGTGATTTTACCTTTGGATGTTGGCAATGGCTATTTGAGAAACTAGGATTGTCCTTTGTTATTGGCAATGACCTTCTCTCCCACTTTAGAGCCTAGCCTATCTTGTTCTCCTCATCCTATTATGCCTATCTTTGGCTCATCTCTCCATCGATTATCATTTGGAACATATGGTTAGAAAGAAACAATAGGATTTTTAGAAAGTTATATGCTTCACTTTCTGACATTTTAGTCCAGATAGAGGCTTCTATCTCAGAGGTGGCTTTGTCATATATTCATAAGAATTTGGAAAATCTGACATCATTCTCTCATTGGGATGGTAGGATTACAAGGACATGGAAATATCTTTCTGCCATCCCTTCTCATGGGTTTGTTGCAAGAGGTCTGGCTATTAGTAATAAGAGACTTGCTGCTAGATGGGATCCTCCTCCTCTGGGTCATTTCAAGCTTAATTTCGATTGGGCTTCTAGGGGTAACCCGGGTTTGGCTGGGGTTGGTATGGCCATTTTTTACCACAATGAAGTCCTAATAGCTGCTCAATGTCATGCCCTTGGTTCTCAGTCAAACAATTTTGCTGAATGTCAAGCTTTGTCCCTTGGGATTGATTTGGCCATTTCTTTAGGGATTAAAAATCTATTGATTCAGGGGGATTTGATAGTCATCATTCAAAGTGTTTTGAGTTGTAAGAGTAATTGTTGGCACTTGAAGTACATTATAGATCATATTTTGGAGAAATTGTCCTTCTTTGATACTTTCTCATTATCTCATTGTTTTAGAGAATTGAATAAGCTGGCAGATTTTCTGGCTAATATGGCAATTGACACTGGTGCTCATCATAAGATTGTGGAGGTGTGTGATATTCCTCAAGACATTATTCTCGGGTATTTGATCTAACCCCAAGGTTTAAGGTAAATGTCTTGAGCTATTTTTCCATTATCTCTTGAGGTATACATATTATCCTATTCTCTGATCCGATTGTATTTGTACCACATGTGTAGATAGGAGGTTTTATGTTTCTATTCACATATGGTGTATTCTTACAATTCTGCATTTGGGTTAGATGTTGATGTGTGTATCTCATGATGTGTGGGTAGGTAAACTATAGTTTGCATCTCATCCTAAAGGCTAATTTATAATCTGCTGAGGTATGGGATCTAGGCTTCTTGTTCTAACTATAGGTTTATGGCAATTCATTTCAATTTATCTGTCCCTAGTACTTCTTGAGGTACACATGTTATCTTCTTCTCGGTTTAGATTCTATTTTGCACCACATGTGTAGATAGGTGGATTATGCTATTGTTTACATATGGTGTGTTCTTAAAATTTGCTTCTGGGCTAGATGATGGGGTGTATAACCCATGAGGTATGGTTAGCAGGCAATTTGTAGTTTTTGCTATATGCATGTTAATCTAAAGGTATAGTTGTATTTCTATCGAGGGTCGAGGAGAGGGTTATTGCTCAAGGTTATGTATAAGGCTGTGGGATGCTTTGTATAGGCCGATATCTGATATTGATACCACATTTTGTCTTTGTGTATTTGGCATTGATAAAGACATTTATAGGGTGGTGGCATGTGTGATTTGTGCAGTCTTTATTTTTAGTCCTTTATAGGATATGGCATGCTTGTAACTTTTTAATTTTTGGTACGATCTTGGGTATTTATTACTTGATGTAAGTACTATATCATTGGCCGCCCTGTGTGTGTTTCAGCCTTGACAAATTTGGCTTATGGGATAATCATTGTTGAGGGTGGTGTTCTCACTTGTTGGAGATACATTTATGGGTGTTAGTGTAAGGGTTGTTAATTCGTGTGAATTGTTCTAATTAAGTAATCTTGCAATGGATATTTTACATTGTCATCATGGAAAGTTAAGGGTGGTTTTTTCATTTATGTTATCTCATGCTATTGTCAAAGCAGTTTTTATGTTATGTTTTTCGTGGCTTTTTCGGAGTCCTTCCTCTTTCAAATGTCTTCTTCTTTGTCCATTGGAGTTTATAGAGTGGTTTTAGAAGCCCAAATATTGGGGGAAGAAAATGAGGACAATTTTGTCAAGCTTGGTGAGGTTTTTAACTTGTTTACTCTTGCGGTGGATTTTGAATTCCGTAGGCTTTTGGGGTGTCGGTGGTTGGAAGTTTGCCCTCAAGTTTCTTATGCTGAGCTTGTCTCTCATTTTGTAACTATTTTCTTTGATGTTTTACTTTATGTGGACTTGGTCCACCTCTTGGTTTCCATGTTTATTTTTCCGTCAGTATGCAATTGGGCATTGGTTTCTCCTACATTGGTTGTTTATCATTTTGATGTGGGGTCCTTTTACTATGGTGGCTTTCTTCCTCATCACGAGCTTATGGCTAATGGCTGGTCTGGCCAATTACTACATGAATTATGAATGGGTTTGATATGTGATTCCATGGAAGACACTTGGGCCTCCATGAATTTTCTGTTGTATTTGGCTCCTGATCAGTATGTGGATAGAGCTTGGGTTGTCTTTCATGCATTACATTCTTTAATCACTCTGGGCTCTTTGTGCTCTACTCCTACTTGTTTGGCTTTTCCTCTAAGGGTTATTCCGCCTTCGGCCTCACCTCACGAACCTCTGGAGGAGAGCTCTAGTTCTTGGTTTTTGGATATCTAACTATTTTCTTTTTGTAGTTGGTGGAATGGTTTTTGTTGTTTTAGGCTTGATGGTTTTTTGGCTTCTATTATGCTCGGTTGATTATCTATGGCTTTGGTAGGGATTTTTACCTCACTTATCTTCCTAGCAATCTTTCATGGCATTTTTGATCTGCCCTTCATTTGGTGATAGTCTGATTTTTTGGAATTGTCCTATGGGACCCTTGTAAAAATTGTAGAGATAGGGGGTTGGGTGGTCTGACTGGACAAAACATATGATGTAAGGGTAGTGCCTTTTTTTATCTTTTTGAAGGCTACAACCAGAGGTTTTCTTGCGGGTTCTTTCCTGCCGGTATGCCTTTTTTTGAACTCGATGTAAACACTTTATTATTAATATATAAGTTTAGTGGATTTTCCACTTTTATTTTAAAAAAATAAAAATATTAATACAAATTTATTGTATTAATATAAATTAATTAGACAAATAATTGTAACGTCTCCAATGTCATCAAAATAACATTAATAAGTTGACTTAGAAAATAATTCTTCCTTTAAATATGCATTTATAATTAAATCAACCCCTTATAAATATAAATTAATCATATACAATTAAATTACCCCCTTAGGAGTTTAAATAATCATTTTCCAATAATACCCCATATAGTAATATAAAACACCCCTCTTAGAATTAAATAAAATATACAACTAAATATTACCATTAAAAATTTCTTCTTATATTAAAATAACTCTAATTAGGTTATTATAAAAATTCCTTCATTAAAAAGTTATAACAAAAATACCTCTTTAAAATTAAAGACCTCTTTAAATAAAAGTGAACACATTTGCTCATTATAAAATTACTTGGTCTAAAATGGGGGAATTTTCCCAAATAGCTTTATTTTGAATTTCAAGGAAAAACCTCTTTAAATTATAACTCCCTTATTACTTTTCAATTCACTTCTAAAAATACAAAATACTTCCCTTTAAAAAATATACCCAACATCATAAAAAGTTTCCCCCATTTGAAATGGGGTTTTCCCTCATTAACTATGTTTGAGTTTTAAACCCCTTTAATATTTTATTCTTTTATTTTAAAACACATGTAGGTGAACCCTATTTAGGGTTCCCTTTCTTTTATTTTATAACATAACTATCTATACTCTATTTCTTTTTTTTTATTTCCTTACATCCCTACCAAACTAGGGTTTAATATATCATACTTTTTTTATGCGTGTGTGTAGGGCGAAATGGTCTTGACTGAGGGCATGGCAGTGGTTTCATCGATGACGAGTGGGGGAAAGAAGTTAAGCTTTCCCCCACGGTGGTTATGGAGAATAACCAACGGCGAAGGGAAGGATGTCGGCCCTCGTGGGTCACCACAATGGGCTGCCACCATCCATTGTGGGTCGTTCACAGTGGTAGGTTTTACCCTGTCCACTGTGGATGGCTCACAGTGAGCGGTAGCCCGCTCACTGCGACGCCCGCAGGGAGGTTACCCCCTTGGCGGCGGGTGAGGGGGTCATGGCTCCCCACATTGTCGCCCTGCAACTCATTTCTTTTTTTTGATGTGATATATATGTATATATGTATGTATATATGTATACATACATACATATACACATATATACATACATATACACATATATATACACATGTGTGTATATATATGTGTATATGCATGTATGTATGTATATGTATATATGTATATGTATATATATATATGTAGATATGTGTGTGTGTGTGTGTGTGTGTGTGTGTGTGTGTGTGTATGTATATGTATATATATAGATATATAGATATATATATATATGTATATAGATATGTATGTACATGTACATATATGTACATACACGTACATACACGTACATACATGTGTGTGTGTGTATATATATATATATATATAGTTAAACAACAAAATACATTCATTGTGATATCCATGGTGTATTTTCCAAATTTGCATGTTAGCAGTATTATTATTTTATTAACATATAATGTGTGTGTGTGTGTGTGTGTGTGTGTGTGTGAACATACATTTACTGTGCAAATGCATTTTCTAGAATAGGCTATTTTACACAACATTTGATTTACAAGTAATGTATTTGAAAATGTAAGAATATATTTATACTTTCTCAAAGAAGGACTCACTGAATATTTCCATAATAGTTTTCTAATAGCAATAATCTCTTTCTTTTAAAACTAACCAACAATATAGCTATATGCAAATAAATGAATAAGCTGAAGGTTTACATATGCTCAATAAACAAATGAATAAACATAAGAATATGCTCAATAAATAAACGAATTGCAAGCATATGTTTTTCAACACTGTATATTTAGATTTTATACTAAGTAGGTTTACACCACAAAACTGAATATAGAGATAAAACTGCATTTTATTTAAATGTATTGCTACTCATTTCTTTTCCTCAATAGACATTATAGCTGAAAATAAATTTACATCTCCTACTCCATTTCATGATAATCTCCTACATTTCATGATAATCTCCTACTCCATTTCAAGATAATAAATAAACAATATAGGATGAAATACATTTCTTTTCTTTCTAGATCCACTTTACAATAATAATAAAATTACAACTTTCAAGTCTCTCTTTTGTTTTACAAGAATAAGGAGATTTGTTACAATACTTCTTTTCAGAATTCCAAATAAATCTAATAGGGAACCTAGAAATAAACTTGTCTTTTCTCCATCCTTCAATAAATTGTAGACCAACAAATAAACTTAGATATGACCATGGAGGCTCACCTCCCAACCTAGGCCTACAAGAGGCCACCCCCGAGCTGGGAGAACTAAGAGCCAAACGGGAGACACACACACACAAAATACAATACAAGAACGGATTTTAAAAGAAATCAACTTAACAAAGAACTCCCAACCCAAGGATTGCACAATGTCACTTAGTGACTTAAAACATTGGGTGGACTTGGACCCAATTCTAAGGGGATAAAAACTGCATTTAAACTATTGATAACCAAATGCCTTCACAAGGCTAACAATATCCATCTACTTGGTCTCTCACAAGACCCGAACATCCTTATGACCCCCAATGGATTCAATTCCCAAAACACCCCTTATGACCCCCAAATTTTGAACAAACAAACATGACAATAAGGATCCCAGACCCTTGTTTATCTCTCTCTTCCACGAAGAGAGACTCTACACCCAAAGATGTTGGCAATTGACACTCAATTGGTTGGTTTCAATATGTTTTCATTGATGGTAATTTGGTGACATGTTCTTGATGAATACTAAGAGGGGGGGGGGGGGGTGAATTAGTATGCCAAAAATCTCTGCACTTAAACACATTGCAAGACTAATAGTAAACCGGTAAAATAGTTTAGCAGACAAACTGATTAACACACATGCAAACCAAATAGCTAATAATGCATTCACCCACAGAAGAAAAAACACCATAACACAAGAGATTTTGACGTGGAAACCCAAATGGAAAAAACCATGGTGAGATGGAACTCACAAGTAACTATCTACAGAATAGGAACCAGATTGGTTAAGGTCTTACAATGTTCTTTACCAAAACAGATCCTGTTAGGAATCTCAATCTATGTTAGGAGATAAGTCCAATTAAAGACTACCTTGCTAGAGGAATTTAGCTCCACAGATGTGAACCACCATGTTAGAGGATTTACAAAAGGCTTTTGGGCCTACCCGATTAAGGGCTATACACTTGTCAAAGATGCGAGTAATCAACAAGTGTTTGATCTAGCTAGTAGCACAGACTGCTCGATTAGATCCTTGATAGCGCATACCTAATGCACTCCAACATTACTTCAGTCTTATACACATTCATATTCTCTCCAACTCCTCAACCACCTTAAACCCTAGCAACAACATAAACTTTCTCTACAACCACATCAACAACCTAAAACCCTAGACATGATGTCCTTATAAAGGAAACTGATTTCATGTTGGTCCAATAGGATTACATAACAATTTCCTAGGTTCAATGAACCTGGACATACTTGGTACCATGACACAAAAGCATCGTTTAGGTGTTGGCACCATCAAACAATCGGTGGATGGTAACTCATCACAAAATGCCGGTTGGTAACTCATCACAGAGTATTACTGGTTCATATAAAATGTCTGTTGTTGGTTTGACAAAAATGAAGATTGGTAAAAAAGTGTAATGTCGCTTTAATCCCTTGTACCACTTGGGATCCACGAACCGCTTGGGGTCAACATGCCGCTTCAGACCGAGAAACACATTCTACAAAACACCAATAGTCTAAAGACTATTATACAACATACTGGTTGGAACAAATGTTGGTTGTGCTCTAACTCATACATATAAAGGACATCTCAATGCAAGTGTGTTTCCATCAATGACAATCACAACATAAACATAAAAAATGCCAACAATCTCCCCCTTTGGCATTGATGGCAACACTTAGGAAAATAAAATTTTGACATCTAAGTGTTTTACAACAAAATCATGCCATTAGTAAAATTGCTCCCCCTAAGAATATACACTATCCCTTTAAAAATACAATGTATAACACTTTTGCATATAGAGCATAAACATTGAGATATTGAGAGCATATATCAAAATTTTGATTACTAGATACTTCTTCCAAATAAAATTCTTCTCCCCCTTTGCCAACAATGGAAAAGTACAGCTGAACAACCCTATTTTCATTTGATATTAAAGTAATAAAAGTTTATGACAATAAGGAATAATACTTGTCAAAAATAGATTTAAAGTCTTGCAAGAATTGTTTCATCGACAAAGACCAGGACTCAAATAGGGAGGTGGCTACTTCTTTCTTTGTCTGCATCTGGGAGACCTGTTCTTCCATGGCATCAATTATGCTAATCTCCTATGTAATTGTTAAGGCATCCAGGTTTAGATAGCACTTCTGAATAATTTGCAATCGTGGGAGTAGAACCAGCTGTAGCTCCTGCAAATCTCTAGACCGGGTGCTAATCTTTTGCTCCATTTTTGCTGACTAGATGTGAAACCGGTGAACGGTTTGCCCATAAGTTGTAAGGGAATCATAAGGTGGCTTGAATGTGCTCATGTAGGACTCCAAGTCTATTTGAAGCTTTTCCTTCTGAGCAAGCACATCATCATAGAATAGATGGGGTTGGAAAATCTTGCTGAGTAGTAGATTCCCCTCATCTAGAGCATCCCTTATATCCTTTTGTTCTTTCTTCAGTTCAGACCAGAGCTCATTCAACTTCTTCACCAGAGCTATATTAAGAGATTTTTGATGCTCCTTCTTGACATTTGCCTCTGCTACCTCTTTTAGGCTTTGCACCTGATCATCCACTACTGTGCATAGGAGCTTGAGTTTAGCTAGTGATGAATTGGTGTTGGGAAGATTTGTACCAGGTATCAAACCGGTGAGAGTGTCCATAGCTGCTTGAATTACATCCTGCTCCTTCTTCCTTCAAATAATTTCAAGGTTCTCTTGAGAAACCTTGATGCTTTGTATTAGCTCTGTTTCACTTGCAGACTGGAGATCGATAGGACTGGTGAGATCAGTTGGTTTGGCTTGACTCTCGATTGCCTTCAAAGTCTCCATCTGGGTTCTCTTCTCCGCTTCTCCTGCCTTGTCCTCTTCCGCTTTCTTCTTCTCCTCTTCTCCGCTTCCTTATCCTCCTCTGATTTTTTCTTCTCTACTTCTTTCCTTTTCTCCTCTTCTTTTTCCTCCTCTTCCTTCTTCCTTTTCTCTGCTTCTCTCCTCTGCTCCTCTTCTTTTTCTTCCTCTTCCTTCTTCTTCTTCTCTACTTCCTTCCTCTTCTCCTCTTCCTTTTCTTCCTCTTCTTTCTTTTTCTTTTCTTCTTCTTGCTTATTTTTCTCTTCTTCATCCTTCTTCTTCTTCTCCTCTTCATCTTTCTTCTTCTTCTCTTCTTCATCCTTTTTCTTCTTCTCTTCTTCATCCTTTTTCTTCTTCTCTTCTTCATCCTTTATCCTCTGCTCGGCCTATTCCTTTGTTGCTTCCTGTTTATCCTTGGCTTGCTTATCAACTTGTTCAGCCTGTTACTCCTATCATGTTGCCTCAGATGGTGCTTTCTGAGTAACATCTTCTACGTCTAGGGTATCAACATCAAGAGTGTTGACCGATTCATCAATCGGATTTCCTTCATCATCAAGTACTTCATCCAGTTTGGATATAACCAATTCTTTCTCAGCTTGCCGGTTGGCTTTAGCCACTCGATACATCTTCAGAGCTTCTAGAGCATGAGTGTGTGTATCCTTGAGCACTTCCTTACCCTTCCCTTCTAGTAACAGGAGTCTTCTTCTTCTCATGAAGAAAAGACCTTTGTATTTGTTCATTACATCGAATAGTTCTGAATTTGATACATCAGGAAAATGTTTAGCAAAAACTTTTTCTCTCATTTCCTGTTCCTGCTCTATGGCAATGCGCCATTTATTGTCTAAGGACTTATACAAAGAATCCGGTGTTTCAGATCTAATTTTTGAAGGCGACCAGTCATTAACACATAAATACTGAATTGTTTCCTTTTTGACCACTTCCTTTTCATCATCATTAAATTCATCAAAATACTCAATTAAATCATGTAGCAATTTTCTCCTAATATTCTTTATTGTTCTTTGACAATGTGTCAAAGTTTTATAGGAGGATATATCAATATTTACTGGTGCAGATGATGCCAGTTCATTCTTTTTCTTCTTTCTTGTCTATCTCACTTTCTTGGAGTGCTCCTCAGACATAGTTTCTTTTGAGTCTGGTGTATTTCTTTTTGTCTTCCTTTTCCTCTCGAAGACTTTAGCCAGTGCTTCTTTCGGTTTCTTCTTGGCCGGTGACTATTTGGTCACTTTTGGACTTGCTGTTGTAACCAATGTTGATGTTGCAGGCACTGCCTTTGCCTTCTTCACTGCAGGTTCTTTTCCTTTCTTTGCAGAGGGTTCCTCGACTGGTGTAACCCTTTCTAGATAGGTTCCGGTCCTCTTTTCCTTAGGGTCAAGAGGTGAGATATTAAGGGTAGAGGCATACCCTTCCAACATATCGTACATCACCTCATAGCCCATTGGCTCCACTTCTTCCTGTTTGGGGTCAACAGCCTCCATTATGCATTTATCCACTTTGATGGTGAAACATATATCATCTTCATATTTCTTGATGATGTCACCTGATATCCTCATTCTTTGGCTCATTTTCCATCTAAACTCATCAAAATACTTATTCAGAACATCAGGGCAACCGGTTCCAATTGCTTGAATGCTTTCCTTGATTTGCTTCATCACTGGTTGGTCAGCAAACCACTGGACATCTCCTACTCCTAGAAAGTAGCCTTGGAAATAGAAGAACAACCCAACCAGTAGTTGTCCAAACTTGAACCTTTGTTCTTTATCCTGTTTGATCGACTTCAGATTCAATAAGAGTTGTCTCTGCATACCGGTGCACAGGTCAACTGATGCATCCTCCTTTATCATTTGGTAAGTGGCATTTATCGGTGCAGTAGATATAGAGGTAATTATGCTTGTAGGGAATGTCCGACAGCCTATCACCATGCAGGCATACTTAACCAGATCATCCTTGATAGAATTGACTATCATGCATCGTGAGTCACTCACTGAACTGGTGAGCTTGGATATTTTAATTTTGTTTACCATCCTTAGGGCTAGCACTTCCCCTATGTTGTAGAAACTAATGACTGCATGAATTTCCTATGGTGTGATATCATGTGTTCTCTCCAGGTACATCTTGTCACCATGGAATCTTCTCAGAATGATCCTTATATGATCCTCTGTGAAATCCTCTAGGAAGTAAACAACATTGTGGAGATTCTTCTTCTCCAAAATGTTATACTCCAATTTGATCTTCTTATCCTTTCCACAAAATAAGCCTAACTGAGAGTGGATAGCTAGAGACCCTAGGTCTTCAATCTTGCAATCTATGTAGTCAAAAATTCCCTCTTCTACTATCACACTAGCTGGAACTTGTGATAGGGCTTTATAGTTAGACTTTCGTTGAATAAAACTTGCAGACTCGACAGATGCACTAGAACTAGTATGAGATGTGGAAGCCATGATAGAAATTTTAAGAACTCGAGAAATACCTTTTGAAACACATGAATTTAGGGCTTGCAGATTCTCCTTCACTTCACACTTCGTCGGTTACTGAATCACCGCTTTTTATTCTCCACTTGACCATTTGTAGTTTGAATTTGAATCTCCTTCGCGGTTTCTCAATTTCTCAAAATCTCAGCTCAAATCGCCTTTTCATCGCTTTGCTCTTTGAAAAACTTTTCTTCACTCAAAAACTGATAGTGAGAAATGATTTGAAAAATGCTTTTAAGCATATTCCTCACCTACCATCATTAATGCTCCTCCATTAGGGCGTAAACCCTAATTTTCCTTTTTACCATTTTTGATCTTCTACCAAACGACAGGTATCACATACCGGTGTAAATTGGGGGCTCGAAACATTTTGCCGTTTGCTCCCCCTAAGCTTTTCTGAAGCTTATTTTGCCAATTCCATGATTTCCACACTAGGTACAGAAACTGGTTCCTCTTGTAACACTGTTGGTTTTTTCTTCTAGGTTTTGTTCATGTCCACTTGAACAGTGTCAACATAAATGTTTCCTTTTGGAGTGACCAGTATATCATCAGATATGTTCTTTCTTGATCTACAGAATCTGGCAATGTGACCCGGATTGTTGTAGTGATAGCAGACCAATCCAGGTGCTCTCCAAGGTCCATTGTTCATGTTTCTATTCTTCCTTCTGCATGTTGCAGCAGTGTGACCATGACCATGACAGACCATAAAATTTTCTCTCCATCCGGTTGCTGCTTGATAGCCATAGCTTCTTTGCTAATGATTGAAGGCATTAAACCGGTTGTGATTCTGGTTCACAAAAGGTTCAGGACCAGCTCCTTGGGTTCTCTGAGGATATCTATCAATGTTTTTCATAATTGACTTGCATTCAGATGCTCTATGCCCATACTTTTTGCATGCATAACAGTTACCATTGAATCTATAGGATCTAGTGTTATCATTTAGGAAATAAGGAAAATTGTTGTAAGCCTTACTCCTACACACATTTGCAGTATGTCCTTCTTTAAGACAGTTGAAGAAAACAAGTTTAAACTTTTGCTTACCTTTATCCTTTGATGTCGGTTGTTTCTTTGACGTTCTAGCATTTGTACCAGAGGTCTCACCTTCCTCATGACCAGAATAACCAAGTCCATTGGTATTCTTGACCGGTTTGGCAGATTCAAGCTTTTGCTCTAGCTTGACAACAGTCTTGTTGAACTTAGCAGGTATTTCCTTTGACTCAGAGAGTTCTTTGGAAATAGCAACATTTGTTTCCAACAGGTTTTCATTCTGAGAGATGGCAATGTTCAGTTCTCCTTGCATGTTGCATGGAGTTGAGCAGTTAAGGCACTGATCTCTTGTTTCAGCTTGGAGATCTCATGATCTCTTTCTTTCACCAGATATTCAGTTTCCTCTGGTTCTCAAGCTCTTGACACATCCAGATAATCAATCCTTCCAACTCCTTTCTCAGGTTGGAGTTTGATTCATTCAACTTATTTACTTCTGCAATTAGGGTTTCCATGTGGCTGCTTCATCTGAAGAACTATTTTCAAATAGCTCCATCAACTTTTTAGCATGTTCTCTCCTTTTTGCTTGAGATGCCTTGTATTTGACCATAAGATCATCATAGGCTTGCTCAAAATGAGTGAGTCGATGTGTAAGTTCCCTTATAGAGTATTCCCCCATATCTCTTTCCAAGTGGTTAAACTTATAGAAAGGTAGGCTCTAATACCAATTGATGAATACTAAGATGGGGGGGTGAATTAGTATGCCAAAAATCTCTGCACTTAAATACTTTGCAAGACTAATAGTAAACCAGTAAAACAGTTTAGCAGACAAACCGGTTAACACACATGCAAACCAAATAACTAATAATGCATTCACCCACAGAAGCAAAAACACCATAACACAAGAGATTTTGACATGGAAACCCAAATGGGAAAAACCACGGTGAGATGGAAGTCACAAGTAACTATCTGCAGAATAGGAGCCAGACCGGTTAAGATCTTACAATGTTCTTTACCAGAACATTAGGAATCTCAATCTTTGTTATGAGATAAGTCTGATTAAAGACTACCTTGCTAGAGGATTTTAGATCCACAGATGTGAACCAACTTGTTAGAGGATTTACAAAAGGCTTTTGGGCCTACCCAATTAAGGGCTACAGACTTGTCAAAGATGTGAGTAATCAACAAGTGTTTGATCTAGCTAGTAGCACATACTACTCGGTTAGATCCTTGATAGCTTGTACCTTATGCACTCCAGCATTACTTCAGTCTTATACACATCCATATTCTCTCCAGCTCCTCAACCACCTTAAACCCTAGCAACAACATAAACTTTTTCTACAACCACATCAACAACCTAAAACCCTAGACATGATGTCCTTATAAAGGAATATGATTTCATGTTGGTCCAATAGGATTACATAACAATTTCCTAGGTTCAATGAACTTGGACATACTTGGTACCATGACATAAAAAGCACCGTTTAAGTGTCGGCACCGTCAAACAATCGATGGATGGTAACTCATCACAAAATGTCAGTTGGTAACTCATCATAGAGTATTACTGGTTCATATAAAATGCCGGTTATCGGTTTGACAAAAATGAAGACTGGTAAAAATGTGTTATGCTGCTTTAATCCCTCGTACCACTTGGGATTCACAAACTGCTTGGGGTCAACATGCCACTTCAGACCGGGAAACACATTCTGCAAAACACCAATAGTCTAAAGACTATTATACAATATACCGGTTGGAACAAATGTTAGTTGTGCTCTAACTCATACATATAAAGGAGATCTCAATGCAAGTGTGTGTCCATCAATGACAATCACAACATAAACATCAAAAATGCCAACAATTTCGGGTTTCATATTTTGGTTTGGTTGATTACCGATAGACACTTCACCGACACTGGTAGGTTGGAAGGTATTCTTTGGTTACCGGCCATGTAGGTTGACATGGTTTATATTTAGGTTATCGGTATTGGAGGCCAACATCATTTGGGAGATCCGATATTGGCAATTGATGTTGATATTCATATATTTATATTATTTAGCCAACATGTATATTTATATTTTAATTATCTTTGTAAGCCGACATAAGACATGATAGTTTGTAAAAGGTATATAAGTCATTTGATTAGGTTATTTTGTAAGATATAGGAGATGTATGTGATGGAATGTAATGTGAGATATATGAGAGAGATCATGTATGTGAGGATATTTATGTAAGAGGTTATTCCGGTAAAGGGTTTAGGTTTTCAGACCGAAACAAACAGAGCTTAACTGGAACTGTACTCAGGCATAGGAGATGCTATCTTTGCAGTTGATTCATTTCTCCAGATTGTAGTCTGGATTTGTATGTAGCCAATGAGGCTCCTTTTGTGATTGAGCAGTGTGCTCTATTTTGTAAGCCTTCCTGCAAGTGTAGGCCCCTATATTTTGTAATATCTCTTCATATGGCCAGTGGATTGATATTGTGGGTCACAAATCCCACTGTGGTTTTTCCTTTTTGAGGTTTTCCACATATAATTCTATGTGTTATGGTATTCATTTGTGTGATTGGATTATTGGTTTCTTTACTTCTTTCAATCTTATATGTATTGGTATACTAATTGGTCAATGCATGTTTTAATAAGATTAAAATTGACCATTCTGGTAGAACACTGATTCACCCCCCCTCTCAGTGTTTTTAGATTCCAATAATTTGTATTAGAGCCTTGTGTCTCGAAGGAAGTTTAATAGTTTGTGGAAGATCCTGAATTCGGAATCCATGGATATGAGTTTGGAGAAGCAACTTGAGGTAGCACTTGAAGATTATGATGATGAAAGGATGAAGAACTTGAAGTTACAAGATGAATTGAATTCTACTCAGGAATTCATTCTTGTTCTATAGGAGAGATTGTCATCTATTCAAGCTAGGAGAAAGAAACTTTTACAAAATCAAGACAATGAAGAGAAAGATTCCGTTAATGAGAGATTTCTGAAGTTGAGTCAGGAGAACATGGTAATGATGAATGAAATGAAAGCTATAACTATGAGGATGTCTAAAGAGATTGAGTACTAGAATAAAGAGAAAGAAAATGTTGTTGTATCTCTGAAAAACAAATTTGAAGAATGTGGTAGGTTGGCTCATGAAAAATGATATGTTGAGAACTGATTTGGTACAATCCCAGAGAAATGGATAAGAGCTTGAGAGACAAATGATAATTCTGAGAGATGATCTGACTATTGCAAGTGAGTATAAAGAGAAATTGAAGATTAGTTCAGCACAGCTTGATGAGTTATTAAACAGACAAAGGTAGAATGGAGATTCCAGTGGACTTGGTTTTGAACAAGGACATAGTTCCAGTACTACTAATGAAGATCAAAACCAGAAGGCACTGGTAAGGCAACTTGATTCTTATTAATTTAATGGTAGCTGCTTTGTTTGTAATAAATTTGGTCACATGGCTAGGAAATGTAGAAATAGAGAAAATCAGAACTATAATTCTGCTCCCGGTTAATGTTCTAAATTTGGTCATAAGACAAAAGATTGTAGAATGAATTTTAAATGTTATGCATGTGGAAAATTTGGTCATATGGCTAATCAGTGCAGGTCAAGCAATTATATTGGTTTTAGAAAAGCAATTCAAAAGAACAATGTCACATGTTATGCATGCAATGAGGTTGGACATAATGCTAGGTTTTGTAGAAGCAGAATCAGTTGGTAAGGAAGGATCAAACGAGAAAGGGAAAGAGAAGATAAATGAAATCCAACAAGATCATACCCAAAGATGGGTCAGGAAGTCAGAAGAACAATTAGCAGATGGAAATGTATCGGTTACTCAACTGGAAGAGGAGGTTGCTCTTGCACCAATAGGAAACTCATTTGGTAATTGAGGCAAATGCCTTAGGGGTAGGCAAAATTCATGATAATATTTCTTATGCCCCAGGAAGAGGTTCTGGAAGATGTTCTAGACATTCGAGATGCTTATCCAGCATGGAGATATTTGATCGAGATCCGATATCTTCCTAAGGAAGTCATTCATGTCAATGAAAGATTAGGGTTTCTTGGAGGTTAAAAGGATGAATTCACTTCATTTATGATCACTTTGTATTTAGAGTGATTTAGAGGAAGTCTAAGGTGATTCAGTATGATCGATATCATCTTGAGTGATTTCACCAGTGATCAGAAGAGTTCTTTAGGGTTTTCACTGATAGTTATTCATAGGTATTTATCTTTCATCATGGAAGCGAGATCATCATTTGTACCTATGTTTATTGCAAATCCTACTATTGTTGAGGTCAAGGACCGTCCTAGGCCAATTTTCAAACGATATCCGCATATTGCTACCCTGGGTGATTTGGTTGGCACTTTTTCCCGTGTCCTGGAAGGAGTCGTGTATGTTGAAGATGTCAGAGCTTACATTCATTGTCATATTGAGGATTTGGGAACGAGTGATATTAAGAGTATGTACATGAGTGAATTAATGGGATATTCTGGAAAGATTAAGCCCGAGTACTAGCATATTGAGGATCTAGGGTTTACCGACATTTTGGATATTCCAAAATTTGAAGATGAAATTTGTGAGGCCCTACCCTAAACCATCCTAGAATTTCAATGATTTTCATGTTGGAACTAATATGGATGCTTTATTTCTATGCATTATGGATATAAAACTTTATATGATCCCAGGATTGGATAACATTGTTATATTGATGCTTCATTTCTATGCATTATGAATATAGAATTTTATATGATTCTAGGATAGGATAACATTGAGATGGTGTATGTCATTGATTTGATTTGCAGGACTTTATTATGATGTTAGAAATATGATGCATGTCTTATGAATAGCTGAAAATTATGAGGATTATGATAATTACTTATGTGGATTACTTTGGATATATGGTAAATTAATTTGTATGATGTCAATTCTATGTAGAGTGACTGATTTGTATTCTTATTTATGTGTTTAATATTATATGAGGCTATTTGGGAATTACTAATGTGTAATTGAGATGTGCAGGAAAATTATCCATGTGACCATGGAAACATTATGGGGAATCAAGCCTAGACCTATGTACATTTGTAAAACTAGGGGTTGTCTATTTGGAGAGACAACACCCCGTATGTATCGTATTTCATTCATAAACATAAATGTTGCATGTGTGTTAAATTGTATTTATTATTTTGTTTAAATCTAACAAGAGACAATTTCCATGTGTGAATTAAGTAAAGTATTTTATTGTGTCACTTGTCACATGTGTTGAATAGTGTGTTTTGATTTTGACATGTCTCTTGAGGGGAAATTGTTTCAACCAAAGCCTTTTTCAAATATTTGAGTGTGGTCCCAAATTTGCCTTGGGTAGAGAGTCTTTAGAGTGGTCAACTCAGGTTTGACCCGTAGGTTAACTTCAGAGGGGTTTCTAAGGGGTCAAATGGACTCCTAGGGTTAGTTTAGGGGCTTTTTCAAAGGTCCATAGGGTATACCTATGGGTTAGGGGTATTTTTAAGCATGTGACCACTCCCATGTGATTGTTTAGTCACCTCAAAAATTGGTTTTCCCAAGATGAACGAAAATCTAACTTGGAGGATTCCTCCTAGGTTAGATAACCTTCCTTTTTTGTGTCAGTTTCTCTTCCCCACTTTCTCTTACCTTTTCAGTTTCCATTTTTAGTAACCTGTAAGAGGTTAGGAAGACCAACCAATGTGAGCTCTCACTTTATCCAAGAGGTTGGAAAGATTGAGATAAGCCTTCTTAGTCAAGGGTTAGAGACTTAGGATGGTAATCACCCACTCTCCATCTTTGGAGACTAGATCTTGAAGTTTTGAAAAATGTAATATAGGAATTTTGGCTAAGTGTTGAAAGAAAAGAAGTGTGGATTTGGGCAGCTCTACTCCAAACTAACCCTTGTGAACCCTTGGCAGATTAAAGGTTGGTTTAATCTCTTTGTTTGTATGTTGTAATTTTGCTTTGAAAGATTGCTTGAATTTAGTTGTTTTCTTCCTTTGTGTTTTTATTTGTGAAGAAATATATGTGATCTTTCACTTGTTTTGGTTAAGCATTTTATTTGTGTTTTGGGAGTATTCAAGGCCAACTCACCCTTGGGAGGGTAGAGTGGCCTTGGGGTGGAGGGTTGTTTGATAGCCTTAGAGTGAGAGGCTCTCTTTGGAAGAGAGTGTTCTCAAGGGATTTTTTATCACCCTTGCTGCATAGTTATTGTTTATGCATTTGGGGGTCATAAGGGAAGATATTATGACTTGTATGCCTTGGGGGTCATAAGGATGTTGGGACAAGTTTTGAACTTGTGATGTGCTCTTGGTTACCTTGTGATGGCCTTGTGTTCTACTATTTTACAGTTTCTCCTCAAGGTACTTAGTCCACTTCCACCCATGTAAAAATCACATTATGTGATGGTGTTAAGCCTTGGGATGGGAATGTGCTTGTTGTGAGTTTGTCATGGTTGTTTGTGTATTTCTTGAGTGTAACACGTCTAGGTCTTGGTTCTCCAAGCTCGGGGTGGCTTCTAGTAAGCCTAGGTTGGGAGGTTAGCCTCCATGGTCACAACCTTAAGACTTTGTATTGCAGGTTTGCTTGGAAAGGAAGGAAAAGAAAAGCTAGGAGTTGCTACCTTTATTTTTGTTTTAGTTGCAAATGAAAAAATGTATTTATTTTTGAGGTCCTCATTTAGTAGAAATTAGAGGCTAAGTTGGGTATTCACCCTCTTTGTAAAAGTTACTATGTTGAAAATGAAAGTATTCTCCTTTCCATGTTTTATCATAAAAATTAGATGCATTCTTTAATTAAGTTTGTTATTGCAAGAAAGAAATGAAAGTAAATAAAGAATAAGTTTTCTATAGTTTTGAGTTGAAATCTATTTGCATTTATTTCTTGAAAATAAAAGAAATTTCTACCTCTTTATGCATATTGTAAAATGATGGAAATGAATGAATATAAAGCATGAATGTTAGTGGAAAGAAAATAAATCCCTTACTCTTATTTATTTATTCCAAATGCAAATATGGTTAAATAGATTTTAGTAAGAATAATAGTTTTGCATTTTACATGATGGTAATGTTTTTAAGTGATTTCTAGACTATTTTAGTGCTGCTGTAATTTATTTATTTCTGTCATTTAAAAAAAAAAAAAAAGCAGAAAATAAAGGTAGATAAATTAATCTTTTCCTATAGTTAACTATATGACATTAAAAATGAAAAGAAATACATTTGTTCAAATATGGTATAAACTACTTTAATGCTTTAAAGGAAAATATATGTTTTAGACAAAAGGAAATATTGTATCTTCATATTGTTAAGTTGTTAAAAATAAAAATAAAAATATAGACTTAGACAAGAATGTATCTAGTTAATCATTTTTCAAAAAAAAAAGTTAGTTTCTATTTCCTATCAATTTTATAAGTCAAAAATATGCATATACATGAAAGAGGTTTTATACATTTTATTCTTAAAGAAGGAAATATTTATCTCTTTAGCATGCTGGTTATTTAATTTCTTAACAGTCTTTATTTTAATTCCCTGCATGTAAGAAAATGAATATAACCCTTATTTAAATCAAAATATGTGTATATATGTATATATGTACATATATAAATGTACATATATACATATATAAATATATATATCACATATGAAATATCTAATAGTTTTTTTTTTTTTAAATAATAAATAAAATAAAAACCTAGCAACCTTTTCCCCATGGGTTACCGCGGAGCCGAGGCTCCCGCGGGCTCCCCGGGTGACGCGGGCTTTCTGTGGGCTATGACCCGCAGTGGCACCCCCGGCGCCACTGCGGGCGACACAATCCCGCCACTGCCTCTGTGTGGAACCCTCCCCCATGGCCGCTGTCAAACTCGCAGCCCCTGCACAAAAATTAACCGCCACCTGTGATAAAATGAAACCCGCAGCTTGTGTGTTATGCCTTCGCCATGATCAAATCTACCCTACTGCATAACACGAAATCCTAACCCAGATTTCGAGTTAGGGTATTCGTGGATTAGTTTTTAAAAAAAAAGAGCATTTTTTTTTTTGGGTTTTATATGGTTGTATTTTTTCTTTTATCAATGGATTCTATATATATATATATATATATATATATATATATATATATATAGAGACACACACACACACACACACACACACACGAATGTATAAGCCTAGTTTTAGATTAATTATACTATTTATGTATACATATTTTACATATGCTTTATATAATCATATAGGTATATAAATATATGAATATGATGTTTAAGTTGAAATCTTTTTGGTATAAATTTTATTAATAAGTATTAATAAAAGTCTAATGTAATATTTAGCCATAAGGGATTATTTTAGTCTACCTTAATTTTTGGCTTTACGAAATTAAATTTTATAGGGCAATTTATATTATGGATTTACTCAACCCTATAGTCGAATTTAGTCATTTTATTTTCATTCGCTCAATTGGTTATTAAATTTAATAATCTAAGTGTTAGAATTAATTTAATTCATTCCTAGAGCATTTAAATGATTTTTGAGATTATTAATATCTCTTTAGTTAAAGATTATTGATTAAATTCATTTATTAATTAACGAGATAGTAATGATGCTTTTGGGAGAATTTATTCCGCACCTAGTTAATTATTTATGCATGCTCGATTTAGTTAATTAGATTAACTTTAGTAAACATCTCTTTTAATTTCTAGAGTTAAAACATAGTTAAGACAAGACTTATTATTGCATCTTTATCTTTAGCACATTTAGTTCTATTAGGATGTTTTAAAAAAAAATAAAAATTGTTGTTCTGTTTTTGCCCAAAAGTTTGGGCATGACAAAATTGTCAGATATGTTCTAAGCAAAGTGCATGGAGAATTTATTTGGTTAGATAGACCATATAAGATTTTGAAGGAGGCCATCAAGACAATCACCAGTTTATCGCAGATTGGGCAGCATCCAGAAAAGAAGGTTTCTAATGATCAGGTCAATAAGATCACAAACGCAACATCGAATAAGTGATCAATGAGGATTAGTACTATCACCAACAAAGATATTAGATTTGGAAGCATGACCATTGGTTACAAGGTAACTCAATCAAACCGACTAAATTTTGTTTGTAGCTCTTGCATTTATGCAGCTCATAAAATGATGAGAAAAAATGAGAAGTCAGATCTATGTGGTTGGATGTTGGATGAATCGTTGATTAACCTAGGAAAGATTAAGGGAGAGAAGAAAGGAACATTCTGATATGGAAACCTAATTGTCTCTTTAATGTTGTTTTTCATCAATTAGAGTCCCAATTTTGGGAAAAGACAATGGGCATTTGATATCCCAGTAGGGAGGAAACTAAAACAATCCATTTCTACATTGGGTAGTCAAATAGATGAAAAAGTGTGGTGTTACTTTAAGGCATTCCAACAGGCTATGAAATCTAGGGAAAGGGTTCCAAAGCACATAGTTGAGAAGTACTCAACTGAGATATACTTCATGGTTAAGAAAGATGAAACTTTGATGGAAGCTGTAAAGCCCCGAAAGATTTGGATTGAGGAAATGGGTTATGAAGTTGATGCACAGATTCTAGATGCTTATGCATAATTGCTAATTGATGCACCTATCAATGAAACTATAAAAACCTTTGGTACTGCTAAGAAGAAGAAGCAAGAGGGAGAAGTAGGAGGGCAAGGCAAGTAAATTTGTTGAAAAGGTTTCACAGGACATCAAAGCATTAATTGATGTTGTTCTAGAGAAAGGCAAGAAGAGGAAAGAACTAGAAATATTCATTGAGCCTATTGTAGTAGAATCTGGATCTGATGATGACACACCCTTAGCATTCAAAAGGGTATTAAAGAAGAAAACTAAAGAGACTAAGGTCGAAGCAAAGAAGCATCCGGTTAGGAAGGTTACTATTAAGGTACCGGCATAGAAGCGAGCTCCAAAGGAAACACCTTCAGCCCCATCTGGTACTGGAAGAAGGAAAAAGAAGGATGACACCAATCTTGCACTTGTATCTGGTAATATAATTGTTATTCCACCCAAGACTTGTGCAGGATTAGTAGATGAAATAACTAAAGATGGTATGCTAAAAAATTTGCAATTTTATTATGAGAATTTGGATGATAATGAACAAAGAGAAGTAGAGGAACTAGTTTTGTTGTATTTGGATATTTATAATAAAGCCTTGTTAGAAATTGAAAACCAAATACCAACACAATTATATGACATATTAGATGCTAGAAGATTATCAACAATGGAAGAGGACATGCATATAAAGATTCAAGAGTTGTTATCTGTTTGTGTTTCTATTACTCCAGAGGAGATGGACAAGACACTTAAGGTTGTAGATAGAAAGATTTTTTATAGCAAGTATAGAATGATCAGTCTTATGTTAGGTAGGGTCAATGAGATAGTCAAGGAGATCCACAAGGCACAGGTTAAATTCTTTGAAGAAAACCATTGTTTTTATACTTCATCAGAACCAAAGATAGAAACTATAGACATCCCAGTTGAAGGGAAAGGCAAAGGTATTGTGGGTACTTCACCCTCAATTTTGAAAAATATCAAGATATTGGATATAGAGCCCCCGATAGAAACTAATGTACAGGAAAATGTTGAGATACCAACAAAATCAAAGAGTGTAAAGGTTGCAAGTGTACAGGATACTAATGAAAAGGACAAAATTCCTTTGGATCAAAATGTACAAGTTGAGGTCACAGTTCATAAGGAGGAACTAACAGTAATTGA
Organism: Cryptomeria japonica; assembly: GCF_030272615.1. NCBI lineage: Eukaryota > Viridiplantae > Streptophyta > Pinopsida > Cupressales > Cupressaceae > Cryptomeria > Cryptomeria japonica. The sequence goes on from NC_081408.1 coordinate 306,154,475, forward strand.
TACTGCACCAAGTGGCAAATCCACTGTTGTAAGTGAAGAAGATACTACCTTTTGTAACTGGGGTAACTGGGGATTCAAAAAATCACCTTCTATTATTTAAATCTCCAACACTGATCTATGACAAAGTTACCACCTCCTTACGAAGGACAAACATTCAAACAACTAGAATTTCTTCATAGGTCAGATTCATTTCAAACCAGCACTACAACACCTCCTTGTCATCATATGGTATCATATGGATTCCATCCTCAACTTGTTAGGGTACTTCATCATAAGAACTCAAACCTACTTCATCTCTTATGCAAATTCTTTGTTCTTCCTAGTTCTTCTTCAAATAATTCACACTGGTGTAGAGATCTTAGAGTCGCCACTCACAACTTGTGAGGTATTATGAAATAATCTTGAAAAATGGACAGATCTAGATAGAAATTACATTGAAAGATGAATTACAGTAGATTCTCTAGTAATATTTATGAGAATTGACTCAAACCAACAAGGGACAAATTAAGAAACTCATCACTCTATGAGGCAAAAGATTTGGGTCCTACGATGTGGGAGAAAAACTCAACCATCAAATCATAGGAAGACATGGAAAACTCTATACAATAGACAACTAAATTTCTTTTCCAGAGATTCCAGACAATTATTTCCCCAATAGAGTTACCATTTTTGTTGGTGACTCGGATGGGACAATCTCAACTATATATTAAGCCAAGCTTTTCTAACTAGAGATCCTCCACATTTCATTCCCCAACAAAGTTACCATTTTTGTTGGTTCCCAAAAATGGGTTTACACAGCTAAAAGGCATAGACCAAGCTGATTCCTCTGAATACCTATGGAAATCCACTTCCAACTATCAATATCCTTCAGGCTTGGACCAACTGCAACAAGGATTTCTGCAAATCCTTCTACACTTTGGGCTCTGCAAGAGCCGAGAGGGTAATCCCTTCAGTTAACTTCTTGATCTCTGTACCACACTAAAAGAATCACTAAAACAAAGAAGATTATCTCATAAAAGGGCTTGACAAAAAGGGAGAATGCTCAAGGATGGAAAATCCTTCAGTGCTCCTTGACCTAACTAGAGCATGAGATGGGTAGGACAACTCATAAATACATGAAAACTTAGCAATGATGTTCTGATATTTAAAATATTTATGACAAATCACAAATAAAATAGACAAGAAACTGAAAACCTAACTACATCTGCTAGCAAATGCCAGTGCCTTATCCATTGGGCTATAGAGTCTCTAAAATATTATTGATTTTGATAGAAACTTATGTAACAATTGATTTGATCTTAAACAATAATCCCTTACAATATCATTCTATCTACAATTTCTTACCCGAACTACTTATCAAATCTTGGTATAAGCATAATCTCTCTATAATTTCATTCAAGCACTTTAATTAATCCCTTGGATTAAAGCATAGAATGTAAAACTACATACATTATAACAATCCAACAAGTAAATAAAACCCTTGATTCCATTAACTCAAAAGAAAATACAGTCACACACAGGAGAGTAAGGATTTGAAAATGTATCTGTATTAATCTCATAAGATATATTCTATCAGATAACAAAAAACATTTCATTTACAAAATAACCCACTTGGAATATAAAACTCGTAACTATTTCTCACTTTTGCTCTGCAAAATGACATTACGATTCCTGCTATTTTCTGATGACTTCCCAAAATTGGAACCTAATCCTATAGACCAGACCTACCTAAAGAGACCCTCTTCAGAGATTTTGGAACCCTATCTTATGGCCTTGATTTCCCTTTTATAGAAAATAAGGGAGCAACATGCTTTAGGCCTAAGGACACATGTCACTTGAAGATTAAGCCAAAGAGGTTGTATGCAATTTTGTTACAAAATATTCCTTATCCATATGCTGGTACCCGAGATGAGGTGAAACCAAAATCTTCAACTAATTAAAGGTAGAAACAAAAATGCTTGAGCCATTCCGATATCACCCTAACACCTTTGGATGGACCCTGAGATGCTCAGTCTATTATACACAGTGTTTCCCTTCTCGGAAAGGAAACCAGATCCTGGCAAGAAGTAAAATTGCCCCCAAACTAGAGGAAGATCTCCAAACTTTATGCCCCAGATTAGAGGAAGTGCAAAGAGGAGCTTAAGGGAATACATAATATGTTGAGAAGGCATTGCAACTTCCATGTTGTTGCAAAGATGACTGGCTACCACTCCTTACTCAAACAAATCCTTCTTTCAATTCCTTGTGGGCTCCTTCCTCAAACACCCTGCCAACAATTAGTAGAGTAAGAACAAAGAATATGTCATGCATGACTTTTTCTAATAAAAAAAGGATTTCATGAACCCTCTAACAATCCTCTGAACTTTCACAACCCCTCTGACAATGAGCAACCTCATACTAGAGAAAAAACATCCATCCAATGTCAAAAAATATGCAATGACTCCATGCATAATCCTGTTCAAACACCATCCTCTTTATTGATGAAAAACCGCTCTCAAAAAATGAAGAATTTTGTATCCTTTTCTTCCCATTTATCACCACCCTACTAAATTTATAACCAAAGTTCAATTCATAATGGTAGTGCTCATTCATGTGAAGAATCATCATCCTAATATTTTCTGTTCATCTTGCCAGCTATGGATTCCAGCAATCATGCCTACAAACCCAAGTCACTGTCACCTCTAGGCCATCAATCCACTACCTCTTGCATAAGTTCACCTTGTGCGAATGATTTTGTTTTGATTTTATTCTTCCATGAGTGTACATTTTCTACTTCAGAATCCCTGTCAACAGGCAATCTTTGATTTCATCAGGGAACTCGTGATCCTTCATATCCAATTCAGAAGTTATTCAAATCCTTTCACACCTCTGGAACATCATCCTTTCTTGTCTAATCAATATTTTACTCAACAAAAACCCTTCACAAGCTCCCTCAGGGATGACTCAGCATTCAAAAATTTTAACTTGTGGCTATCTATTCTAAGTCGACAAGCCTGTATTATGCTCATTCTATCTTTCCCACGCGGGTGACAACCAATACCTTTAATGACCCTTTTAAAAATCAGTTTAAAACTCCACCATATATTTTGACCAGCTGGCAAATCAAATGATCATTAATGTTCAATGTGGCAATTGACCTTCCATCGGGGCTTGTGAACCCATTAAACATATGATGTAGCAATGCCATGTCATCCTCTAGCTCAACATTATCAGTCCATAACCTTCTTGCAACTTCTATCCTGAGGATACGAGGGCCATCAGATATGTTTGCACTTTACTATGCAACCACAATGCTCGCTAACATTTTCAAATTTAAAAGTTGAGCACCTTTTCATCTAGATCATAACATCACCGTCCATTTGAAAAATGTGCTAATTGATAGGGCCATTAGTAAACCGGTCTTTACCTCCTGAGAACTGGTAACATGAGGTCTTAAATAGTCAAATCGCCAACTTTCCATTCTCTGCCAAAGACACATGGCATCATCTCGTAATGTTGCAATCTTTATCTTCCCTGCACTTTCATCCACGGGGAAGCGCGAACCATTAGATCTAACCTACCTTTATCCACCAACTGAAATACTTAGAATTTTTAGACTTAGGAAAACATAAGGGGCCCACTGAAAATGACTTAATGCTTAGGAAGTCTAATGGCCCCGGCAATGGTAACCGACCCTTGGCTTAAGTGGAAAAAGGTAACAACAAAATATAACAAGGTTAGGGTTTTTTCTTCACAAGACTTAGTCAGATATTCACAAACCCTAGACCTTGAACTTTGACAGAGGGCAAAATGTATAGAGAATGGTCAATATTTTTGGCTTAAATGTGAAAATTCATGCATAGTTAGTTTTAGGTCTATCGGGAGCTTTTTTCCATTGGGGTTTTTTCCCTTCCTATTGTTGTTCTTCTTGTGTGTGGATTTGGATCTTCTTCATGATGGCTATGAATTCTTTAGAGCAGATTTATTTACTAAATTTCTTGTCATATGAGATGTAATAATTTGTAATAGTGTAGGAACCATTTGTAAGGCTGAGTAAGCCTCATGTATATATATGATTATGTAATAGTAGCATGTAGGTTCATATTTATCATTAGCTAGAAATTGTCAGGCCATCTTTTGGGCAACATTGTAACTATGTGAAAGAGTATAGAATTTTGGATGCTTCATTATTAAATCAACATATTAAGTATGTGTAAAGAACCAACACTTATGTTGTAAATTGTCATATGTTGTATTGTATTCAACAAGTTGTATGTATGAATTCATTATCAAAATATATTTGGGCAGAAAGTTAAATATTTATGTGGTATAACACTTGTATATGTAGATGGATCTATGTTGTAATGTAGAAAGATGTAATGGTGTACTTTCATGTATATATGAATGCAATGTAGTTAGTTGTAGAATTCTGAAATGTATAGACCACATTTGATTAAGAGCTCATTAGTATCATGGTTGTAACACACAATTGATGCATGGTTGCTACTATAATCATTAAAGAGTATAAATGGATTTAGTATGCATTATGTGTATGGGCAACAATAGTATAGTTGTCATCATAGTAACTCAAGGTTGCATGTCATTTAGTGTTACATCTTGTTTCAGGGCAGCAATAGGAACATTATATTCATGGTAGTATTAGTTCATCCCTAGCATGTAAGAAGCAGGTTTCTTGTAGCATGTAAGCATGTAGATTGTGAATCTAATGTATGGATTAAGAATCATAAAGTTAGCAAGTAAGTAAGTAAGTAAGTGGTGGCATCAATATACCCTAGGGAACTATTTGAGACTTTGTAAGCATGTTTCCATTTGTGTCAAGACATAATTATACATTCAATGTAAGATTCAACGATGAGCATGCCACAGTGTGCCTGAATGCATTTGCATTCCCTATTGTAATATTTTCACATACTACTGCAGAGTATTATCTTACTATGGGTAGGTTCCCATCGTGGTTTTTCCCTTAACCAGGTTTTCCATGTCAAAATCTTGGTGTTGTGTGTTGTGTTGTTAATTTGCTTATCTATTATCGTTGCAGTTTATCAGTTTATATTTTGGAGATTAATTTGTTGAGATCCGATGAAGATTGATTCAACCCCCCCCCCCTCAGTCTTCCTTCTTGATTGTTGGTAACAACAACTCTGAATCTTAGATAATCTCTCCCCCTTTGACAACAAACACAAAGGTGGGAAAATCTCCCCCTAAGAGGAAGAACCCATGAACCAGTCCAAATAAAGATATACAAGCAATTCATTGGACTAATGTACATCTAAATGTACATTAGTTCACAATAAGAAGGGTTAATACCCCTAACTTCTATTGGAGATACTCAAAAGTATCTTAACACATTTCCTTCATGAATATATGTACAATCTAAACTTTTGTAGGTACATATTCAAGCTTTACTTCGTTATCCAACACATTTTCCCTTAAGAAGTGATACCAAATAAATCTGTGTTTTATTCTGAAATGTTGTATTGGATTCTTAGAAATGTTTATTCCACTAGTGTTATCACACATAATAGAGATAAGTTCATTTAATATTACACCAATATCCTTCAAAGGTTGCTTCATCCATAGAATTTGTTTTCAATATGAAGATGTTTCAATGTACTCTACTTCAGTTGTGGATAAAGAGACATAATCTTGCTTCTTACTTGACTAAGCAACTCACCGAGAGCTAAGAAAGAATGCTCCACCACTTGTACTTTTCTTGTTATCAACACTTCGTGCCTAATCAACATTAGTATAAGTTGTCAGAGTTAAATCTAAATTTATAGGATACCATAAGTCAAACTCTTATATTCCTTTTAGATATTTGAATATTCTTTTTACCACTACAACATGTGATTCCTTTAGTTCTTGCTGAAATATAGCTACCAAACAAATTGCATCCATGATATTCAGTCTAGTAGCAGTCAAATATGACAGTCCTCCAATCATTGATCTATAGTGACTTGCATCTTCTTTAGGGGATATAATTTTCATCAATTTTCATTTGGTGGTCATAAGTGTACACACTGGTTTGGAATTCTCCAACCTAAACTTCTTCAACAATTCCTTAATGTATTTAGACTGAGAATTGAAAAAATCCTTTATCATTCTGATTTACTTACAGACAGAGAAATAAATTTAACTCACCAATCATAAACATCTCAAATTCCTTTTGCATTTGATTAGCAAATTTTCTACACATACCTTCATTTCCTCTAAAAACTATGTCATCAACATACACTACAACAATTAAGATTTTACCTAAATTAGTTTTAAAATATAAATTCATGCCAGTCGAACCCTTTTGAAAACCTTGATTAATCAAGCACTTATCTAGCCTTCCATACCAAGTTCTAGGGGATTTTTTCAATCCATACATGGCCTTCTTCAATCTGCAAACAATGTTTATATTATCTTTCAACTTAAATCCTTTTGGTTGTTCAATGTAAACATCTTCTTTCAACTCTCCATTCAAAATTGTTGATTTCACATCCATCTAATAAACTTTGAAGTCCATAAAAGTTGCAAAAGAAAGAAACATTTGTATTGTGTCCATCCAAGCAATTGAGGCAAATGTCTCCTCAAAAGAAATGCCTTCAATCTGTGTATATCCTTTCCAAACCAACCTTTCTTTATTTCTCACAACCTTTCCATCTTCATCCAGCTTGTTCTAGAATACCTATTTTGTTGCAATCACATTCTTATATGGCAATCTATTAACTAGTTCTCATGTCTGATTCTTCTCAATATGATCCATCTCTTCCTTCATTGCCTTTATCTAATTATAATCATTTCAAGCTTCTTCTATTATTTCCGATTCAATCTCTAAAATAAACATAATAGGACTTGTTCTTGAGTTGCTTTGCTTCTTGTGATGATTCCTTTGTTCTTATCTCCAATAATTTGATCTAGTGAATAATTCTTATGAACATATCTTGGGGTCTTAGATGTATATGTTGGAGCATCTTGAGCATCCTTTTCTTCTTCTTCTTCTTCTCTAATTTTCTCTTCTCTTTTTCTGTCATCTAGTTCATCAAACTCATATCTTGCTAATTTGTCAGGCTCTCTAGAAATGTCTTCATCAACCTTCACATTTGCGCTTTCATCAAGAATCTTGTTTAACCTTTTGTTGTAACATTGTTATGAATTTCTCCTTGTAAAGTATCCTAGGAATATGCCTTCATCAACTCTGCTATAGAATTTTCTAAGATTGCCCTCATCTCTCAAGATGTAGCACTTGCTTCCAAATACCTTGAAAATATTTCACTGTCAGAGTTCTACCATTCCATAGCTCATAAGATGTCTTCCTATGTCTTTTCCAGTATATAATTTTTTTAAGAGTGTAGAATGTAGTATGAATTGCTTCTCTCCAATAGACTTCTAGGAGTTCTACTCCTTTAATCATTATTTTGTCTACCTCTTGTCCTCTTCACTATACCATTCTACTGAGGTGTTCTCGGGGTAGACAACTGTCTTCTAATAGCATGTTTCTCACAAAAGTTGTTAAACTCATCACAAGTAAATTCTCCTCCTTTGTCAGACCTCAAGCACTTAATCTTTCTGTCAGCTTCATTTTCAACTTTAGCCTTGAATATTTTGAATTTCTCTAATGCTTCTTAATTCTCTCTTAGAAATGCAATGCATGAAATTCTAGAATAATCATCAATCAATGACATGAAATATTTCTCACCTTGTATACTTCTTGTTTTGGTCAGACCGCGTAGGTCTATATGCACTAAATCCAACAATCTAGTGGATGAGTGATCCTTTTCTCTATATGTTCCTTTCATTTTCTTTCCAACTTGAGATTCTCTACAAATGTTGTTATTTGGTTTGGTCAGGCTCGTTAAATCCCCCACAACACTTGAACTAATCTTCACCAAGTTGTCAAAATTGATAATGACACATCCTCTCATGTCAGAGTTATCTATCATTAATCTGAGATAATAAATAATACTTTGTAGCTCTTTCTAGCAGATACATGTTTCCATGAGTCCTTTTCCCCGTTGCAATAAAAATTATAGATCCCTTCCATATCTCACAACCATCATCATGAAAGACAACATTGTAACCATTTTTCGTACATCTATCCAGCACTCAAAATATTATAATGCAAACCCTTCACATAGTAAAAACTGTTAGTATTATACTTTCCATCAAAAGAAATAGAACCGATTCCCAAAAATTGTGATGTTTGATCATCTTCGAACCTAACATAGCCACTATCATACTTTTCAAGTTTTACAAACTTACTTTTGTAACCAATCATATGATTTGAACATTTGATATTAATCAAGCATTCATTTCTATCTGTTCTAGCATGCAAAGCAATAGAAATAGTCTTAGGAATATCAATCTTAGGTACATCTCTTTCTACCAAAAACAAACAGTCACCATCTTCATAATCTGATTCATCATCTAAAATACTTGCATCATCTTTGATATAGTGGGATCTCTTGTTAAATTTTCCTTTACTATCTCTATATTTTGGTCTTGACCCTTTTTCTGAACACCTAGTAGCAATATGACCAATCTTTCCACATCTAAAGTATTTAAGAGGTAACATACCTTTGTATTTGTCAGTGCTTTTCTTCACTTTCCTTACAAAGTTTGCTTCCATTTCATCTAAAATTTCATCTTCTAGATCTTCCTCAGAGGCTTTAAAGGTACATTTAGTCTTAATTTTGTCCTTTCCAAACTTATCTTTGTAATACCCAAAAAATGGTCATCTAAACCATGAGCCCCTAATCTCGACAACATCACCAAGGTCCTAACTAAAGACAATTAAATAAATCTTGAGCACAAATCATCAATGTCACATGGCAAAATTAATCACTCAATATTAATTAAATATTTATTTAATTAATTAAATCATTCCAACTAAATCATTTTAAACAATTATCTTATTTATTTAATTAAATATCTTTTGCATATTTAATTAAATAAATCAATTTTTCATAAATCTTCAAAAAAGGAAACAAATCAAAAAAGGAATTAATTGACAAAAAAAAAATTAAAAATTGAGAAAAGAAATCAATTGGAGATAATCTTGAAAAACAAATTTAAAATTGATAAATAATCTCAAAGAAAGCAATTAAACAATTAAATATTAAAATTGAATGAAATAGAGAATAAATCAGTTTTCTTGATTTTTATCTTGATTTTATCTTAATTTTAGTTCAATTTCCTTTAAAACTGAGAAAAACATCCAATCACATCAATTCACCTGGATTGTGCTTCCTCTTAGAAAATCTTGACCGCTCATCATCATTTGATCTTAGCCTTTCGTTTCTTTCTGAATTTTCTATAAATTTAGGCTCTCATCTCTCATTCAAAAATCTTGGAGAATATATTGTTATTATGCTGATTTTGCTCTAGGTTCATTGAGAATATTGCATACATATTTAGATCATTTATCTCATTTATTGCTTAAATCATGTTAGATTAATCTTGCATCCATCTAGCTTGAATTCATGCTCATATAGATTAAATCCTTTTGTTTAGGTGTTGTCTAGTCATTGGATAGCTTAGCAATCTGAGAGCAATCTAAACTCGTATCTACTAGAAAGAAATGGGTCGATTTGCTATGGTTTTATTATTCATTGATTATATCTGTCTAAATATGCATGTAATGACTTAATTGAAGTGTTGTGTATTTCAGATACAGGTCCACTTTTCATACACACATTTCTGGCACCCATCGTGGGGCAGAAAACTACTTTTTCTAGCCTCAGAATCATTCTTTTTATCCTGTAGGTTTTGTCCATACAGTCTCTACGAAATATTGTATGAGCAGTTTCACTGCATTGTATGACATTATATTGAAGCATTCAGTTGATCGTAGGACACAATATTATATCCTATAAATTATCGTACGAATCATAATATGGACTCGTACAACATACTGATTTTGTTATCTTCTATCATTCTTTATTGATTTCTGACTCGTACAATAAAAGTTTTCTATCATTTCATTTTATGAGAATTGTCGTACAATTTTGTTCTCTGTTAGAATAAAAGAAAGTTTCACTTTTTGGGGTTTTTTTGGGATTAAATTTTGATTATACTAACGCTAAACCCTGAATTGTCTTTTGTCTGCCTGGTATTTTCACAACTTGACCAGTTTCTTGCAGAACGCTTGTCAAAGAATTTATCAATCAGACATAGGTCTGTCAAAGAATAAAAACAACATGACTACTGATGTGTTGTATTTGCAAGTTGTCTAAAGAGAAATCAATCAAACATCATGTATTCTTTAATTTTTTAGACACCTAACTTGCTATCTGGGTAATGAAAAAATCTATCTTTTGTGTTTTTTGGAAAATTCTAAGAGGTAGGAGAGTATGCTCTTGTATTTCTAAGACAACCAGAAATCTAGACCCTTGAGGCTTTTTCTTTGTTTAAGATTTGTACATCTTTAGCAGCCCTGCCCTCCTGAGGGGTTGAAAAACTCTTAAAGTTGTTATGACTAGTGTGAGGGGAACGACCTAAGTGGGAACGGCTAAATGCCAAGTACTCCAACCCACTATAAAATAAATGTGATTTGATGAAAATAAAATCAATGGCAGTGCTCGAGATCTCTCCTCAGTACCTTCAGGTATATTGAACCTTGGTTTTCAAGGTTGGGAGACCTCTTAATTGAGTTTATACCCCAACGCACTGAACAAAACCCTTACTACATCCAATTAAAATTAGAAGCTACCTGATTCACCTCCAAAAGGTTGATAATCTTTGTGCAAGAGAGATAGTAACTCTCCCAAGAGACTTGCCATATCGTGCCCCCATTAGCATTTGGAGTCGGCTAATACGGCATTGAGAATCCCTTGCATGAGACTCAGTCATCGTATTCTGATTAGCTATTGGTGTGTACCTAAGTCAGCAAGCAAAGGTTTTCTTCTCTAAGCTAACTTCCATAGGGTTTACATGTTGTGATTGGAGTTACTATTCATATTGCGTGTTTTCTGTATTTTCATTCCTGAAACTAAAACTGAAATACTAAAACTGGAGAAAACAAATCAACAACTTAGTGATAAAACTCTATCCATATCAAAACTAGTCTATACTGGTCCAAATATCAGTCCACCTCAAAATTGGTCATACGCAGTTGTCATACTCAGCTATTGAGAAACTTAGAATTTTTGTCTTTGTCTTGTTAATAGTCGTATGAACTTGATCATTTGTCGTCCTACACCATATCCTGTGTCATACGAGTCTGCTAATTTGTCGTTTGAATCTCAATCCTCTGTCATACGAGACCTAGCAATCTATCATTTAAGCTAAATCCTGTGTTGTATGAGACAGAACTGCAAAGAATCATTTATCGTTCGGGACCTACCCATTTGTCGTACAATACTAGGCAGCAATTCATACGAAACATAACTGTTGTCATCCTAAAGTTGTTATACTATCGTACGATCTCAGAAATTTTGTCGTATGAGTCTTTGATTTTGCTAGTCCAGAATAGACAAACCCATCCAAAATAGTCTATAGCAAGCCTAAAACTGGTCATCATCCTCTTGAGCATAAACAACCTTGATAGTGTACCCCTACCGTTACGCTGCACAATTTTGTCAATCATCTCTCAGCTAATTCAAACAACATCTTATCAAACCTAAGTTAACTTAGATAATGTCTTACATAGGATAGATCATTCCTGAAACCAGACCAAATCTTAATTACTTCTCCTAAATCACTACATTAAATGAACTACTAGCTACAATTTGATCTTGACTTCTGCAACACATTTAGCTCTCGAACCTGTCGGTTGTAAATGTCTGTTCAAACCAGAAGCTCTTCTAAATTTTTTTTTGACAAAATTAAGAATCTCATGGATACCTTAGCTCCAATTCCCATGGCTACCTTTGCTCAAATATTTCAAGATATCAAGAAAGAAATATATGACATGGAAATCCAACAAAATAAATCAATGACTCTATTTCAAAAACAAATACATGATATCAAGAGTGAGAAACTTCAAGGAATGCTAAAAAAATAATATGATTTGACAATCAAGTACCAACAAATAATTGACAATCAAAGGCCAAATCTCAAACAAGCTCACAAGACACCTTCACCAAGACATAAAGACATCTCCTTCAAATATTCCCTAGATAGACAATTTACACCTTTGGGGCAATCTATTGAGTCAGCTTTGGAAGAGCTTCTTAAGAACAATCTTATCATATCGCCTAAAAAGACCACATGGGGATGCACAGTTTTGAGTACTTATTGTGCATATCATAGGCATAACAAACATAAGACTTCAATGTGTATGGAATTAAAACATAAGATTCAAGATCTCCTTGATGATGGTGTCATTGAAATGAAGATCCTAATGACTCACCTAAAGAAAAAGAAGGAACTACTTCTAAGCATGACCAAAATTATGAACCTATGTCTAGAAAGGCTCCATATGTGGCCTCCATCCCTTCCATGATGCCTTCGTCTCCTAAAACTTCTCAAAAACAATACATACCATCTCCTTAAAATAATGAAACTTCTCATGTTTACCGTCAAGGGCTATCTCCTATGGAAATCCAAGTTAATGATTCAAGTTCCTCTAAAGATTTAAAAATCATAGATCATATGCCATCATACACTTCAATTCCAAATGTACCCACTCCAAAGAGTCCCACTCAAAATGCTTCCCCATCATGCCAAAATTTGGAGACCTTCCAAGAATCCCCTATGCCTATGCACAATCCTACCCCTTCATTAGAAGTGACTCCATGTCAAGCAGATAATCTGGAAAATGAAAGAATAAGTCCTACCATAAATTAAGATCAAGCCACCAAAACTCCTCAATCCCATCTAATGATTAAAAAAAGATTCTATTTCCCTAGAATCCCATGATGATCCCCTTATACCTTTCCATTTCTTCCAAGATGAACTCCTTCCATCTCAAGAGAAAATAATCCTTCCAAATCCCATTCCTAATCCACCTCCTAAGCAAGATCATGATGCCTCTTCCACCTTTTCAAATGATCCTATTCAAAATGAAGAGTCAAACACCCTTCCTACTCTATCCAATGGTCCTCTTCCATGTCAAGATCAAAGTATCCCTTCGTCTCCTTGTCATAATCCTCCATTTTCACCTCAAGGATCCATCATGCCTACAAATCCCTCTTGTGATCCTATCATTCCTCGCATTCCACCTCCATCTCATAAAGGACTCGCACCTTCTTTTCAGAGCAAAGTGTATCCGACAAGTCAAAATATTTATAAAGGCAAAAGGGTAGATCTCCACAAGAAAGAACCCCTCCATATTAAAGAAAATATTAAAGGTCATGGCCTCAGGGACATTTCTCAAAAAATTGGTATCTCTCATAAATCCTACATTTCTCTAGTTAAATCCAAATACATGCCTTCTCCTTTGTACCTTCCATCCATTCTAGGTCCCTATATCCCTCTGTCCCTTATGTAGGATCAACAAAGGTACACATCTTTGAATACCTTCCATCCATCTAAAAGACCTCCATATCATTCCTATCTATCCACGCATCTCCCTCCAAGAAATTTGGATGTTGAGCATAAAATTCATAAGTCAAGTAATCCACATGTATTCAAGGATCAACATGTCCCATCTAATCGACATGTCAAAACAAAGAAAAATATGATCCAAAAAGAAAATGAAAAATACAAAATGCCACAAAGGCCCACAAAGAAAGAAGAAAATTCAAAAGTTATATGGGTTCCTAAGGCACTTGTACAAGCAATGCACTCTAAGGAACTACAAAATCATGAAAAATCAAAAACCATGTGGATCCCTAAGAGGCTGATTGAAGCACAACAGTCTAAAGAAAAATCAAAATTGGCATCCAAAATTGTTGTTCCTCCATCCAAACCTTCTGAGTCTATTCCTCCATCACCTCCTTCATCCATTTTGGGTTCTTATGCCCCAAAATCTGTAACCTTTCCTCCATCCAAATCTCAAAATATGAGATTCACTTCTCTTCCATATGTCCACCATCCCTCAAGGTGTGTGCCAATGTTGATCTTTCCAGCATTTCTATCTAGCCATACATAATTCTTCCAACATCCCATCCATTATCCAACACCTCTTTTTCACCCTTCCATCGCTCTTATCCAATCCTTTGCATAAATCCTTTCGTAGTTTCATTTCATTATCCTGCCAACATCTTTGAGCATACCTTCATAGGCATGGTATATTGCAATTCAAATTCCAAGGGTACCATCCAAAGAAGTGAGACAATGTGGTCCTTCCATATCCTATCATGCATCCATTATCTTCCAAAAGAAAAGAAAAATGATGAAAAAGTGAAAAAAAAATCAGAAAAAAAAGTAAAGAGAAATAATTTCATCCACATGTGAAAACCACTTCTTGTGGCACCTTGGGCAAGTACCATGATGAAAACCTAGCAAACAGGCATCATGCGTAATCCATTATCCTTTTTCACTTTACACTGGGGGCAAGTTCCATCCACGTACATCCATCTATTATCCTTCTTCCTCCATTATCCTTCATCCTCCATTATCCCTCATCCGCTTTATCTACATTCATACCCCTTTTCCACCTTTGATCTTGATAAGGTTAAGGATATTTAGAGGTTTTGTATGTCCTATATATTGCACTTGATCCACACCCTTTAGCTCCTATCCATTGCTTTCTTACATCCTTCATTATCACCTTTGATCTTGATTATCCTATTTGTCCCCTATCTAGATCTTGATCAACACTATGGACAAAATGCAAAAACATGCTTTCCACAAACGTCTTGACATGGCCACTTCTTTGGACCATATGGCTTTGTTACACTATATCCTTGCTTTGTTGCGCTATATCCTTTCTTTATGTCACTAAAATCCTTGGTTTACATTGCTAAAATCCTTGCTTTACATCGCTAAAATCCTTGGTTTACATTGCTATATCTTGACCTTGTGCTTGGATTAATGTCGTGAGATAGTCCTTGAAAGCATCCACCATCATTTGCTTATCCATTTATGTACTCAAAATCCCTTTTACCTTGCTAGACACTAGGGGCAAACATTACAAAATCCTAAAAATCATAAAATGTCCTGAACAAACTCATAAAAAATTATAAAATGTCCTAAAAAATTTCTGAAAATCATAAAATGTCTTGAAAAAAATCCTAAAAATCAGAAAAAAGTCCTGAAAAAAATCCTAAAAATCAGAAAAAGTCCTGAAGAAATCATAACAATCAGAAAAAGTCTTGAAGAAATCATAAAAATCAGAAAAAAGTCCTAAAGAAATTCAAAAAAAAAAAGAAAAAAGAAAAAGAAAAAAGAAAAAAAAAAGGGACAAAGAGAGAAAATGCCTTGGTGAAAACTTGGTAAACAAGCACCTTGGTAAAAAAAACATGAATCTTTGCCAAGCAGGTGAAAACCTGGCAAACAGGCACCTCTTGTACTCAATTGCTCCATCTATCAACACAACACTGGCATTCCCACTTTCATGCAATTCTTTGATTTCATTTGTACATAACTTTGAGTCACTTTTGCGACATCCTGGTACGTTGGAACCCTCATGGCTTGAAACCAATCATTGTCCTAGTCTTATGTTAATCGACAGAGCACTTTACATGTCCTAAGCAGTATCAACCAAGTCATCTTTATGTCAATGATACCTGGTTGTCCACTCCGAGTCAGTCACCTGTCTCCTGACTACTGAAGAGTTTTATCACTGAGTAAACAAGCAAAATAAGATAATGGAAAACAATCACTAAACAGTTTGAGCTATGAATGAAAATTTTCTTTGAGTGCTGACTTTTATATTGGTTTTTGATTATTATCCCTCTGAGTAACTTGAGGAAGTCTATCTTGACTAAGAGGAGCAAGGATTGGGGGCATAATATTTTCTTGTTTTCTACTTGTAGGAATGATCCCAATGATTTGAAAACATCTAAATTAGCTAGGTGTCTGTGATAAGAGCCTTCACATAAAGGTGGAATCGCCTCACATACCTTGACTCTGCTTATTTGAATGTTATAGGGAGGTTCCCATCATTTCTTTGTCTGTTTAGAGGGAATTTCTATATCATGCAATCCAAGTCCCTGTGTAATCTATCCAAGGATATGAATGAGAAAAAAGGGTCATTGCAGACAAGATAATTAATATTGCACATAAAAAGAAAGGAACTCTAATCTACCTATTGTGGTTGTAAAGCGCTCAATGGTGAAAATTAAGCTTTTCAAAATCCAGTGACTAGGTTTAGGTTGCATCTCATTTTGCATCTCATTTTGCATTTCATTCTACATCTCATACATTTAGAGTGATTTCGATATGGTAACAGTTCCTTCTTTATTTTCTAAATGAGAGTTGGAGCATCATCATTTCTAAGATAAGTGGTTTCTTTTCATCATTTCTCTGATCGAGCACTTGTGTTTTGAGATGTTAGTTGCATACATAAGCATCTTATATAGATTCATACATTTCATTATTTAGTCATCTGCATTCATCTTATTGCATAGAAAAATGAAAAATTTGCATTACTCATTACTCATTCACATTCATTTATTTGTATATGAAAAGAAAGAAAAATAGACATTCATGATCATTTGCATTCATTCATCTATACTGAAAAGAAATGTATACATATAGAATAAAGCATATAGAACAACATCTCATAATCAATCAACACAAGTACGATGAAATCAAATTACGAGCTTGTAAATCGATTGTCCTGAGTCCATTTTCGGGATCGAAATCAAAATCTAATGTCAATTCTCTCATCAAAATTTCATGATGTTGACCACTTAGCACTTTCTTCACAAACTCATTCTCTCTTCTAATTGTGCTCAATTTCTCATGAATCAACACTGAATCTCAATTTAATTTCTACAAATCAACTTTGCACTCAATTTCTTACCAATCAACGCAAAATTTTTAAAAATTCCTCTGAATCAATTTGTGCTCAAACAACTTATCATCACTAAAAAAATTGCCTATCATCATGTACCCTCTCTATTTTTCAATTTTGCTCCTAAGGGGGCATACTCGTGACCTTATGACCTCACATTCTTCAATGTCGAGAAAATTTTCAAATCTTCATCGAAAGTCGAGCAAAAAATCTTTTTTAACTAAAGAAAATCAATTAATCAAGACCTCATCACTAGGGGCATCTCAACTTCATTGCTTTATATCAAGTTGAGATCTCTTGATCATTTGAATCAAATCAATCACTAGGGGCATATCAGTTTCATCGCTTCATATCAAGCTGATATTTGTCTTCGTCTGAATCAATCTCTTAATGGTAATCAGTTTCATCACTTTTCATCAAGTTGATTATTCGTTTAGACTCCATCAAGGGTTTAAAGAGTTTCTTTCATCATGTTCAATCTAAGCAGGTGTTCAACATTCATCGATTTGGATCAAGCTGGACAGTTTATCTTTGCTCATCATGTCTTGATCAATCAAGTTCAAGATCGATTTTTATCATCACTCACTGTGTCTAGATCAATCAAGTTCTAGATCAGTAAGATCCGCTTCTTGATCAATCAAGTTCAAGTTCGATATCTTTTGTTTTCTATCATTCCTAGTTCAATCAAGTTCAGGATTAGTATCGATTTAATCAGACTTCATTCAGCTTTGTCATTTCGAATCAAGCTAAACACCTTGCTTTCATCTAGTTCGTGATCAATCAGGTTCAGAACTGGTATCTCCTAGACATCAAATTTTCTTTGAACCAACATGCTACTCCCACATTAATTCAAAGAGGGGCAAATGTAATACCCAAAAAATGGTCATCTAAACCATGAGCCCCTAATCTTGACAACATCACCAAGGTCCTAACTAAAGGCAATTAAATAAATCTTGAGCACACAATTAATTTCTTAAATCATCAATGTCACATGGCAAAATTAATCACTCAATATTAATTAAATATTTATTTAATTAATTAAATCATTCCATGTAAATCATTTTAAACAATTATCTTATTTATTTAATTAAATATCTTTTTCATATTTAATTAAATAAATCAATTTGCCATAAATCTTCAAAAAAGGAAACAAATCAAGAAAGAGGAATTTGAAATTATGAGCACAAATCTTCAAAAAAGGAAACAAATCAAAAAAGGAATTAATTGACAAAAAAAGAATTAAAATTTGAGAAAAGAAATCAATTGGAGATAATCTTGAAAAACAAATTTAAACTTGATAAATAATCTCAAAGAAAGCAATTAAAACAATTAAATATTAAAATTGAATGAAATAGAGAATAAATCAGTTTTCTTGATTTTTATCTTGATTTTATCTTAATTTTAGTTCAATTTCCTTTAAAACTGAGAAAAGCATCCAATCACATCAATTCACCTGGATTGTACTTCCTCTTGGAAAATCTTGACCGCTCATCATCATTTGATCTTAGCCTTTGGTTTCTTTATGAATTTTCTATAAATTTAGGCTCTCACCTCTCATTCAAAAATCTTCAAGAATATATTGTTATTATGCTGATTTTGCTCTAGGTTCATTGAGAATATTGCATACATATTTAGATCATTTATCTCATTTATTGCTTAAATCCTGTTAGATTAATCTTGCATCCATCTAGCTTGAATTCATACTCATATAGATTAAATCCTTCGTTTAGGTGTTGTCTAGTCACTAGATAGCTTAGCAATCTGAGAGCAATCTAAACTCGCATCTACTAGAAGGCAACGGGTCGATTATCTATGGTTTTATTATTCATTGATTATATCTATCTAACCATGCATTTAATGACTTAATTGAAGTGCTGTGTATTCTAGATACAAGTCCACTTTTCACACACACAATCTCAAATTCTAAAAGAGTACCATAAAGTTATTCCCTAGTGAACTTCTTTAGATCATAGGTTTCTTCAATAGATGAGATCTTGTCATTGTCGCTTTTTGAGAGGGACTTTAGAGTCTTCTCAATTGTGTCTTTATCTGTCAAGGTACTACCAAGTTCTCTAATTTCATTTACCACGATATCAACCTTCTGAAAATAGCTTGTTATGTCTTCTCCTTCCATTTTCAAGTTCTCATATTTATATTTAGCTATTAGTGTGAGGCCCTACCCCGAGCCTGTCATAACACTTCTCTGATTTTCATATTAGACTTATTATTTGATATATTATCTTGATACATTATGGATTTAGATACTATTTGACAGGTGATTTGATATCATGGGATATGATGTATTTCTTCTTATAGTGATTTAGTATTTATTGTGATGATGATATGATGCATGTATACATGTCTTATGGAAAATTGATTTATATGATGATTATGATGATGCAATTTAGTAAATGATTTCATAAGGAATCGTTAGGAAAAATATTAATTTGATACTACTTCTATTGCTTTTGATTTGGATCAATTGATGAGATGTTGTGAAATTGATGTTATATGTGTATATACTTATATATGCATATGTTTTGGATTACTGATGTGTGAAATGAGATGTGCAGGGAATTAAACCATGTGACCATGAAATTTTACAAAGAACTAAGACCAAACCTATGTGAAATAGTGAAGCCAAGGGTTGTCTATTTGGATAGACAATACCTCATATGTGATGTATTTAATTTCATAATAGTGATGTTTGAGTGTAAATTCATATTTGTAATTGTTAATATGTTATTCCCAAAAAGTACACGCCAAGTGTATTTTTAGTGATGTGTATTTTTGTGGTGTCACTTTACACTTGTGATGTGTGTGAGTTGGCAATGACATGTCCTTTGGAGGGAATTTGTTAAACCCAGTGCATTTTTCAAATATCATATTGTGGTCCCAAGAGATAACTTGGTTAGAGAGCCATTAGTTTGGTCAACTCAAGTTTGACCCATAGACAAACTTTAGGTGGATTTATGGAGGGTCAAACTAACTCCTAAGGTTAGGTTTAGGGCACTTTTGAAGGCCCATATGATATAACTATGGGTAAAGGTCAATTTTAGCTATGTGACCACTCACATGTGACTATCAAGTCACCTCAAAAGTGGGTTTTCCAAGATGGATGAAAATTCAACTTTTGAGGATTACTCCTTGGTAAGACAACCTTCCATTTGAGTGATAGTTGCTCTTCCCCACTTTCTCTTAGCTTTTTCAGTTTCCATTTTTAGAAACCATGTAAGAGGTTGGGAAGACCAACCTATGGGATCTCACATCCTTTCCAAGGAAGTTGGAAAGTGTGAGGAGAGCCTACTTAGGGAAGGGATTAAACTTGAGATTTTGATCACCCACTCTCCAATATTCGAGACAAGTTTGAGTATAGGATTTTGAAATTTCTAGAATAGAATTTTGGATAAGTAAGAGGATTGTAAGGGAATTGGGTAGCTCTCCCACAATGCACATTCCATAGAAAGGTGTAAAGGTTGGTGGTAATCCTTCCAAGTAAATAGTTGCATACATGTTGAGAAATGGTTAATATGAATATGTTATGGAATGAATGTGTTTTCTATGTTCATGAAACTATGTTTCTTTTGGAATTATTTGTAGTTGTTTTCCTTAGTATTTTCTCGTTATTGTTCATGGGAGTCAATACTAAACTCAGCCTTGGGAGGGAAGAGTAGTCTTGGGGTGGAGGTTCTTTGGACATTTCTTTTGTTGGAATCCAAGAACACTGAGAGGGGGGTGAATCAATGTTCTACCGAAATGATCAATTTTAATCTTATTAAAACATGCATTCACCAACCAGTATATCGGTACATATAAGATTGAAATAATTAAAGTCACCAATAAGCCAATCACACAAATTAATACCATAACACAGAGAATTATACGTGGAAAACCTCAAAGAGGAAAAACCACAGTGGGATTTGTGATGCACAATATCAATCCACTGACCATATAAAGAGATATTGCAAAATATAGGGGCCTACACTTGCAGGAAGGATTACAGCCTAGAGCGCACTGCTCAATGACAAAAGGAGCCTCACTGAACACATACAAATCCATACTACAATCCAGAGAAATGAATGAATTGCAAAGATAACATCTCCTATGCCTAAGTACAATTTCGGTTAAGCTCTATCTATTTTGGTCTGAAAACCTAAACCCTTTATCGGAATAACCTCTTACATAAATATCCTCACATACATGATCTCTCTTATATATCTCACATTACATTCCATCACATACATCTCCTATATCTTACAAAATGATCTAATTGACTGACTTATATACCTTTTACAAACCATCATGCCTTATGTCAACTTACAAAGATAATTACAATATGAATATACATGTTGGCTCAATAACATAAAAACATGAATATAAACATCAATTTCCAATGTTGGATCTCCCAAATGATTTCAACCTCCAATACCAGTAACTTGAATATAAACCATGTCGGCCTGCATGATCGGTAACCAAAGAATTCCTTCCAACTTGCTGGTGAAGTGTCTGTCGGTAATCAACCAAACCAAAATATGAAAGCCGAAACATGTTTCCAAGTTGCCATCAATGACAACATATTGAAACCAAAAAATTGAGTGTCAATTGCCAACAATATCCCCCTTTGGCATTGATGGCAACACTCATGTGAAAAATGAAAATGGTTTTCATCTGTCAGTTTCACCTTGAGCTGAATATCCATCTATGATAAAAAATACTCCACATCTCTCGATGCCAAGAAAATATTTTTCACCTATACTCCCCCTAATGTATACAACTCCTTAATTTTTTCACATCAATATCTCTCTCCCTTTGACATCAATGCCCAAAAATGACAAAAACCAGGACAAAGACTGAAAGACTATACAAAGAATGTCCCAAAATACCTTACCAAAGCTGAATATATTTGAAAATTTTTGGATAGGCCTTCTCCAAAAGCTCTAGATAGGTATCCCAACATAATTTGAAAGTGCTGGAACTAGATACAAGTCCATTTAGCATATGGGCATATGACTCTTTCTCATTAAGCTCTGCTAGTGTGGGCTTACCAACCATATCTATACACTCCTTCTTATGCACACTTAATCAATCTAGTCGGGGACTCACCAATCCTCTAAGACCTCTGGCTCTCCTTATGGTTTTATCTTTTTCCCTCTCAAGAGCCAAAACTTGGGCTTCCAAAACCAAAATCTGACCATCAATAGATGTAGTTAATGAATGTGAACCATCAAAAGAATTGACTATACCTACAATCTCCTCCTAAATATCCTTAATCCTTTTATCTTTCTCAGGAATAAGTAAACCCATGTTACAACATAATCTATAAATATTAGCACACTACCTCAAAGAGTTATTTATCAACTTTAACTTATCATTAATCTCCTTCCTCTCTGATTCAATCATCTGATCAAATGTTGCTCTTGTTTCCTGTGTAAACCTCTCCAGTGCCTGTCAGTTTGATATCTATTGTAGAGATTGAAAATCCTTTGAAATATGCTCTGTGATAATTTTAAGCTTGCCAAATGGGCTCACTTCTTTGTCACTTAAAGATCCTCCACAACATTGTATTCCTAAAACAATTTCATTAACTCTTTCAATAAATGCAGAAATTCTTTCATCTTCTTCCATTTTTAAATTTTCATACCTGACCCAGTAACATTTCAATTTTGCAATTTTGACAGTGGTATCTCCTTCTTTCAATGTTTCCAGTTTATCCCAAATAGCTTTAGTAGTAGATTGGTCTGATAATCCCATGATTTGTTGATCTGATAATGCACTCAAAAGTGCTTCTCTTGCTTTGCAATCATTCTCTAAGCCTTTAGCCAATGTCAGTGGATGAGGGATATTCAGAGTAGGACCAACATAGCCATTCTTTGTAACATCCCATATATCTCTTCCAATGCACTTCAGATGTGTTTCCATTCTGATCTTCCATATACAATAGTTAGTTCCATCAAGTTTAGGACCGTCCTTCCTAAAAATATTTGCTACCATAGGATCTCCTCAAGTTGTTAGGCTTCTTCAAAAAAAGGACTTAGCTCTAATACCAATTGTTAGGAATTGGGAAGGACAACTAAGAGAGGGGGTGAATCAGTTGTGAATCAGTTGTCAATAAATTATAACCCAAAACAAATTATTCCAACTTGAAACTTAATGCCAGTAAAACAAACTTAATGCCAGTGAAACAGATTAACAATTATAGAAGTATTGATATAACTTAATGCATGAAACAGAAAGAGAAACAACATCCATAACACATGACACAAAGATTTTGACATGGAAACCCTGTAAGGGGAAAAACCATGGTGGGAAAACTTACGCACAATCAGATGATACTACTGGAGATAGTAAGTTTATACAAATGGGGTCTGCACATGCAGAAAGGGCAACCACATAGAGCTCACTGCTCAATCACAAAATAGGAGTCACACTAACTACAATTGGATGGTTAAATCCAATAACAAAGTATTGCTTTAGAATAGCATCTGCAATACTGGATCCAGTACCGGTTTAAGCTCTGAACATGAGTGTCAAACATCTTCATAACCTTTCCTTCAACCTTTAGATAATGTCTGCATGATTCACACAAGGATTTGCTTATTTTTTCTCTTCCATATTCGCACACACTCATAATGATGATCTTCAATAAGATCTTACAATCATTTATAAAAAACCTAAGACCAAATGTTAAGGTCAGCTCACTAAAGATATTAAAATTAAATCAATTACAAATAAGTCTTGATGTGATACAGTACGTCAGCTCAATACATTTACACATTATCCAATAAATAAACTATTTCCAAAATGTGTCATGCTAATCTGGAATAGATATCATGTACTGGTCCATAACCTAGACCTATCTTCTAGTTAAGGCAAGTATGTCAACCTAATTAGACCAATAAGCAAAACACCAAATCCAAACATCCAATCTATGTCTTCGACATAACCAAATGATCTCCAGATGATAACAAGTCATCATCACTGTCTGTGAACCATATAACCTGCCGATGAAGCATATATTGGTGACTATGCATAAGCCACTAACCATGCCGGTGAACAATAAACCAATATAACCATAGTGCCAAGTCAACAATGTAGACCTCTAGAAAGATAAGTGTTGACATAAATGACAAAACCAATGCAACACATGATGAATTCATCCATAATACCAACAATCTCCCCCTTTGGCATTGATGGAAACACTAGATGGAAAAACATCTAAGTGCCATAAACAAAATGCCAAATACCAATGAACCAACAATATCCAAAAATAGATTAATACTAGAAATCAAAACCAAAATACATCTCTCCCCAAGTACAATATTTTTCCATAGATATCTCTCCCCCTTTGACATCAAATGCCAAAGCAGTTAAGAATCAAAACATAACATACAATTGACTACTCCCCCTGAGCAGTAGCTCTCCTTCATCAAAGCTGGAAAAAGATTTTTTTGTTAGTCTTTGTCAGTTTGATGTCAATCTTAATCATTCAAGTCTCTGCTAGTGGGGAAATTACCCCAAGCCACTCTCTGAGATATTCAAATGTTTCCTTAGGCAAAGGCTTTGTAAAAATATCTACAATTTTCTCTTTAGTGTTCACATAAACCAATCTCACTTCATTTGCTTCAACATTCTCTTTCAAAAAATTGTACTTAATAGAAACATGCTTTGTTTTAGAGTGAAATACCAGATTCTTTGATATATCAATTGCTGCTGAATTATCACAATAAATAATTATCGGCTCTTTGCATTTTACCTTGATATCCTTCAACATTTGCTTGATCCATAATACTTGAGTACAATTAGTTGCTGCTACAACATATTTTGATTCTGCTATAGATAATGATGTACAAGTTTGCTTCTTACTGATCCATGAAATTAACCTTCTGCCAAGAAAGAATGCACCGCTAGTGGTACTCTTTCCATCATCTACATCTCCTACCCAATTTGCATATGTATATGCATATAAATCAAAATTGTCATCCTTAGGATACCATAACCCAAGATTTGTTGTTCCTTGTAGGTACCGGAAAATCCTTTTTACTGTTGATTCATGATTTTCTTTAGGATTGCTTTGAAATCTAGAAATAATATATATTGCATTCATTATATTAGGTCTAGTTTGTGTTAAATACAACAATCCTCCAATCATAGATTTGTACCTTGTTTGATTAATAGGAGCTGAATCATCCTGCAATGTCAATTTATCTATTGTAGTCATAGGAGTCCTTACCGGTTTGGAGCTTTCCATACCAAATTTCTTCAAAAGTTCCTTCAAGTATTTTATTTGACATATGAATATACCTTTATATGTTTGAGAAATCTATAAACCTAGAATTTTTTTTATTGGATAGACATTTCAAACTCTTCCTGCATCTTGTTAGAAAAGTCTTTACATAACTCTTCTTCACCTCAAAAAATGATATCATCCACAAATACTTCAATAACCAAAATATCATCATTGGTGACTTTGTAATACAAATTGTTGTCAGCATTACCTTTTGTGTATCCAAACTTTAAAAGATATTTATCCAATCTAGCATACCAAGCTTTGGGAGCTTGCTTCAATCCATATAAAGCTTTCCTTATCCTGCAAACCATATCCTTATCATCTGTTAATGAAAATCCATCAAGCTTTTCAGTGTAAAATTCTTCTTCAAGATCTCCAAAAAATGCACATTTTACATCCATTTGATAAACTTTATAGTTTTTGTGAGCTACAAATGTAAGAAATAGTCTAACTACTTCAATTCTAGCTATCAGTGCAAAGGTTTCATTATAATCAATTCCTTCTTTATGTGAATAACCTTTACAAACTAATCTTGTTTTGTTTCTGATTACTTCACCATCCTCATTAAGTTTATTTCTATATACCCATTTAGTTCCAATTACATTTTTGTCTTTAGGTCGGGAAACTAGTGTCCAAGTATTATTCTTTTCAATTTGTTCTAATTCATCTTCCATTTCTTTTATCCAATGTTTATCTTGACATGCTACAACAATTGATGATGGTTCAACTTGAGAAATTAAACATACCTCTTCATTTGCCAATCTTCCTCTAGTCATAACACCTTGATTCTTATTTCCAATTATCTGATTCTCTAAATGATTCAATGTTACATACCTGGGTTTATTTTGATTTACATTCACATGTTGTTGTTCTTTAGTCACAGTTGAGTTCTTTGATGATGCTAGTGTGACTGGTTCTTCACTTTGTACCGGTGCAATTTGTGTCGGTTCTACAGATCTTGAATCTCCTCTAAAATCTTCATCTATCTTCACATTAGTACTCTCAATGATTTTCTGCAATCTTTTATTATAACATCTATATGCTTTTCTTCTAGTTGAATAACCAAGAAATATTCCTTCATCACTTCTAGAATTAAATTTGCCAATATACTCATGTCATCTAATATAACATTTGCTTCCAAATATTCTGAAATATTTAAGAGTAGGAGTATGACCAAACAATAGTTCATAAGGGGTCTTACCAGTTTCACTTTTGATGTGAACTATGTTGAAAGTATAAACCGTTGTATTCACTACTTCTTTCCAGTACACATGAGGTGGATTTGCTTCCATCATCATGGTTCTTATTGTATTCAGAATAGTTATGTTCTTCCTTTCCACAACTCCATTCTGCTGGGGTGTCCGGGGTGCTGATAGTTGTCTTTTGATTCCATTCACTTCACAAAATGAATTGAATTCCCTAGATGTAAATTCTCCTCCTTGTTCAGATCTCAAACATTTGATTTTCTTGTCGGTTTCATTCTCTACCATTGCCTTGTATATCTTGAATTTTCCAAAAGCTTCTGATTTCTCCTTGAGAAAAGTGACCCAACACATTCTAAAATAATCATCAATTATTAACATAAAGTATCTATCACCTTGAAGACTTCTTGTTCTTGTTGGACCACATAAATCAGTATGAATTAAATCAAGAATATTATTGGATTTCTCAGAAATGCTCTTAAATGTTGTTCTAACTTGCTTTCCCATTTGACATTCCTTACATACCAGATTATGAGGTTTCACAATCTTAGGTAAATCTGCCTTAGTTGAACTAATCTTTGCAATGCAATCAAATTTCACATGACAGAGTATTTTATGCCATAACTAAATTTCATCAATGTGTGCAATCAAAAATGTCTTATCAGTTATCACTAGTATTCAAATGAAAGATATTACCTTTAGTTTGATTACCAGTTGTGATCTCCAATCCCGTTCTCTTCATGATTTTGCATTTTCCATTCTTGAATTGTAATTGAAATCCTTTTTCCACTAACTGACCAACACTCAAAATTTTATGCTTTAAACCTTCAACATAATAAACATTGTTAGTATTATGCTTACCATCCAAAGATATAGTGCCTCTTCCTTGATTAAAGAAGCTTTGTCATCTCCAAATCTTACTAGACCTCCATGAATTTCCTGTAATCATAAGAATTTTCTTTTATCACCAGTCATATGATGCGAGCATCCACTATCTATAATCCATTCATCCTTTTCTTCAATTTTTGCTGCTAATGCTTGCTCTACCAGTTTCACAATAGGTGTCAGTTGATCTTCTTTTGTTGCAACAAATTCCCAACCACTATCTACTGGATCTTCATCTGAATCATCTTTGACACCTTCATCTGCATAGTAACATGACTTATCTTTGTTTTTCTTAAATCTGTATCTCTAATATTTAGGGTTAGGCTTATATGTTATTTTTGCTTCCTCCCTTAGTCTTGCATGTCTATCAGGACACCTAGAAGTCATATGACCAACTTTATTGCAATTAAAACATTTGAAAGGTGCTTTACCTTCATACTTACTTCATGTTGGACCTTTACGCATCTTCCCTGTGAATAGTGCTTCAAGTTCTTCATTTTCTCTTCTCATATCTTCAAGTTCTTTTGCATAAAGTGCTTTCCAATCAGTTTTGTTAGATGATGATGCATTGAAAGCTATATCAGTTTTGACTATAGCAATAGGACCAAACTCTTCAAGCTCAAATGCAGAATGTTTTCCAACCAAAGTATCTCTAGAAGATGATGTATTAGGCATTGTTCTTAGCTCATTAATAGCAGTCACTTTCATTTTGTAAGCCAGTGGCAAAGCTCTTAAAAATTTAGAAACAATTTCATCTTCACTTAAAGATCCTCCACAACATTGCATTCCTAAAACAATTTCATTAACTCTTTCCATAAATGCATAAATTCTTTCATATTCTTCCATATTTAAATTTTCATACCTGACTCGGTAACATTACAATTTTGCAATTTTGATAGTGGTATCTCCTTCATTTAATGTTTCCAGTTTATCCCAAATAGCTTTAGGAGTAGATCGATCTCATAATCCCATGATTTGCTGATTTGATAATGCACTCAGAAGTGCTTCTCTTGCTTTGCAATCATTCTCCAAGTCTTTAGCCAATGTTGGTGGATGAGGGATATTCAGAGTACGACCAACATAGCCATTCTTCATAACATCCCATATATCTCTTCCAATGCAATTCAAATGTGTTTCCATTCTGATCTTCCATATACCACTATTAGTTACATCAAGTTTAGGATTGTCCTTCCTGAAAATATTTGCTGCCATAGGATCTCCTCAAGCTATTAGGCTTCTGCAAAAAGAGGACTTAGCTCTGATACCAATTGTTAGGAACCAAGAAGGACAACTAAGAGAGGGAGTGAATCAATTGTCAATAAATTATTCCAACTTGAAACTTAGTTCCAGTAAAACAAGCTTAATGTCGGTGAAACATATTAATAGTTATAGCACTACCGGTATAACGTAATGCATGAAATAGAAAGAGAAACAACATCCACAACACATGACACAGATATTTTGACGTGGAAAACCTGTAAGGGGAAAAACCACAGTGGGAAACCTTACCCACAATCCAATGATACTACTGCAGATAGTAACTATATACAAATGGGGTTTGCACATGTAGAAAGGCCAACCACCTAGAGCTCACTGCTCAATCACAAAATAGGAGTCACACTAACTACAGTTGGATGGTTAAATCCAAGAACAAAGTACTGCTTCAGAATAGCATCTACAATGCTAAATTTAGTACCCGTTTAAGCTCTGAACATGAGTGCCAAACACCTTCATAACCTTTCCTTCAACCTTCAGATAATGTCTATGTGATTTGCATAGGGATCTGCTTATTTTCGCTCTTCAAAATTCACACACACTCATAATGATGATCTTCAATAAGATCTTACAATCATTTATACAAACCCCTTAGACCAAATGTTAAGGTCAGCTCACTAAAGATATTACAATTAAATCAATTACAAATAAGTCTTGATGCGATACAATATGTCGGCTCAATACATTTACACATTATCCAATCAATAAACCATTCCCAAAATGTGTCATGCTAATCTAGAATAGATATCATGTATCGGTCCATAACCTAGACCTATATGCTAGTTAAGGCAAGTATGTCAACCCAATTAGACCAATAAGAGAAACACCAAATCCAAACATCCAATCGATGTCTTCGACATAACCAAATGATCTCCAGATGATAACAAGTCATCATCACTACCTATGAACCATATAACCTATCAGTGAAGCATATATCGATGACTATGTATAAGCCACTAACCATGTCGGTGAATAATAAACTAATATAACCATAGTGCCAAATCAACAATGTAGACCTCTAGAAAGATAATTATTGACATCAATGACAAAACCAATGCAACACATGATGAAGTCATCCATAATACCAACAGAGAAATTATGTGATACAACTGATACAGAGATGGAGATGATGTCATTTACTTCACCAAATGACAACAACAGTAGTTGTTCCAAGAAGGAGATCCCACAAGGGATTCATCTGCAGTCTCGTGTTTCAGGTAAATCCAAAAGTGTGTATGAAGAATTGGAAATTTGTACGTCTGAAGAAAATGCAAGTATGTAGAGTTTCAATGACATGAATTCAGTCTCTCAGAAATCAATTATTTATTATAATGAAAATTCAGATGATGAGATGCCACCATTTTTGGTTAATAATGCTCTTAAGATAGAAAGATGCGTGGTGTGTTCAAATGATGAAAGTAGGTTGTAGCATGTGTCTATGCCATAGGGATTCATCTAGAGTAATGTGCATGAAGAGTTTATGATTTTGAGGATTTCTTTAAAACTAATTTAGAAACATTTGTGACTAGTGAATGCAAGGGTGATTTTCTTTTTGATGTTAGAAATGCTGACATTGAATATGAGAGTGTGGAGTTAATTGATATTGACCAAGGTTATGAAATGGATGAAGAAGATTGTTGCCTTGTTGCTCCACATGACATTTTGAAACTAGAATTGGAATATTTTATTGTGCATGAGGATAGCTTTGTTGAAAAGGTGAATGATGATGCTTCTTCATCATACCATGATTTGAATGTACAAAATGTTGATCAAGAATCAGTGACTATGTCAATGGGAGACAAAAGTGAATTAGAATGGTTTTCAAATATTGCTTGTTCATATATAGATGTTTGTAAACCAGTTGTTATGTTGGATGGACCAACATATGATAGCATTTCCTTTGATATTTGTAATGAATTTGTATTATGTTTGCAAGAATGCTTCAACGGTGAATATGTTATGGAGGTGCAAACAAATGAGGAAACAAATTTTCAAGATGCCAGTTGCAAAATAGAGTATGAAGTGTTTCATTTCCCTTTTCATCTTGATGGGGCTGTCATGAAACTTGTTGAATGTTGTTATCAATAGATTTTTTTTTTCAAACATTGAGCATGGGTTTTGTTTATCTCAAGCAATTCCTAGTGATAAGGTTCAGATCAATGGAGGGTCAACTAAGATAAAAGGTTTTTATGACATATTGAAGGATGAAGAGCTTTTTGATCATGAATAGCTATATGACAGTAATATCTCTAGATTGTTCAAGATGCAATGCAATCATAACTATATTTTTGATCAAGGAAAACATTGATTGATTTTGATAGATAGCATTGAGCCATCACATGTGGTTTGACCTTCAGGCCACAAGCAACTTGGAGTAGAGTAATATTTTTTGACTCTATGTCCAATGAAATAATTATCAATTCCCTCTTGAATTGCTTGTTCATGGACATTTCTTGAGGCTCTACTTTTCTTAAAGTAGTTGTTATCCATGAGCATTAGTTAGTTTTGTTTTGGTACTGTAATTTCCTTTTGTTGAAGTTCCTCTATCTAGGTAAGTTCTTTTTGGGTCTGCTCTGCAAATGCTCTGCTACACCAAAGATTTTGGATTCTCGCCTCATTCCTCTAAAATGAACATCCCCAACTAGAGCCATTGATAGTCCTAAAAATATCTGTGCATGAATTTTCATATTTAAGTGAAAAATATTTGTCATTCTGGATTCATTTTTCCTTCTATCAAAGTTCAAGGTCTAGGGTTTAGGGTTTGTGAATATCTGACTAAGTCTTGTGAAGCAAACACCCTCACCTTGTTATATTTTGTCGTTACCTTTTTCCACTTAAGCCAAGGGTCAGTTACTATTGGTGGGTGCATTAGACTTCCTAAGCATTAAGTCATTAGCAACGGGCCCCTTACATTTTCCTAAGTCTAAAAATTCTAAGTATTTCGACCGGTGGGTAAAGGCAGGTTAGATCTAATGGTCCGCACTTCCCTGTGGATGAAAGTGTAGGGAAGATAAAGACCACAACATTATGAGATGATGCCATGTGTCTTCGGTGGTGAAGGGCAAGCTGGTGATTTGACTATTCAATACCCCATCTTACCGATTCTCAGGAGGTAAATAATGGCTTACTAATGGCCCTATCAATTAGCACATTTTTCAAATGGATGGTGATGTTATGATCTGGGCGAAAAGGTGCTCAAATTTTAAATTTGAAAAGGTTAATGGACATTGTGGTTGCATAGTAAAGTGTGAACATATGTGATGAACCTTGTATCCCCAAGATAGAAGTTGCAAGAAGGTTATGGACCGCGACATCACAAGATGATGCCATGTGTCCCAGGCTGACAAAGAAGACCGATAGCGGGGTCACTGAGAGTGTTGGGCTAGAGGATGATATGGCATTTCTACGTCATATGTTTAATGGGTCCACAAGCCCCGATGGAAGGTCAACTACCACATTAACCATTAGTGATTATTTGATTTTCCAGGCTGGGCAGGATCTACGACAAAGTTTTAAACTGATTTTTAAAAGGGTCATTAAAGGTATTGGTTGTCACCCACACGAGAAAGATAGAATGATCATAATACAGGCTTGTCGACCTTGAATAGATAGCAACAAGTTGAAATTTCTGAATGTCAACTCATCCTTGATGGAGCTCATGAAAGGTTTTTATTGAGTAAAATATTGATTAGACAAGAAAGGATGATGTCCTAGAGGCATGAAAGGATTCAAATAACTTTCGAATTGGATATGAAGGATCACAGGTTCCCCGATGAAATCAGAGATTGCCTGTTGATAGGGATTCTGAAGCAGAAAATGTACACTCATGAAGAATAAAATCAAAACAAAATCATTCACACAAGGTGAAATTATGTAGGAGGTAGTAGATTGATGGCCTAGAGGTGACAATGACCTAGGTTTTTAGGCATGATTGCTAGGATCCATAGCTAGCGAGATGAGCAGAAAATATCAAGATGATGATTCTTCACATGAATGATCACCACTATTTTGAATTGAACTTTGATTATAAATTTAGTAGGGTGGTGATAAATAGGTAGAAAAGGATACAAACTTCTTCATTTTCTAGAGAGTGGTTTTTCATCAGTAAAGAGTATGGTGCTTGAACAGGATTATGCATGAAGTCATTGCATATTTTATTGACATTGGATGGATGTTTTTTCTCTGGTATGAGGTTGCTCATTGTCAAAGGGGTTGTGAAAGTTTGGAGGATTTTTAGAGGGGGCATGAAAGCCTTTTCTTATGAAAAATAGCTACTCATGACATATTCTCTATTCTTACTCTATCAATTGTTGGCAGAGTGTTTGAGGAAGGATCCCGTAGAGAATTGAAAGAAGGATTTGTTCGAGTAAGGAGTGGTAGCCAGTCATCTCTACAATGACATGGAAGTTGCAATGCCTTCTCAACATATTATGTTTTCCCTCAAGCTCCTCTTTCCACTTCCTCTGATCTGGGGCATAAAGGCTGGAGATATTCCTCTAGTTTGGGGGTGATTTTACTTCTTTCCAAGATCTGGTTTCCTTTTCGAGAAGGGAAATACTTTGTAGAACAGACTGAGCATCTCAGGGTCCATCCGAAGGTGTCAAGGTGATATCGACATGACTCAAGCCTTTTTGTTTCTATCGATAATTAGTTGAAGATTTTGGTTCCACCTCATCTCAGGTACCAACATAAGGATAAGGAATATTTTGTAATAGAATTGCGTACAACCTCCTTGGTTTAATCTTCTAGTAACATGTTTCCTTAGGCATAAAGCTTGTTTCTCCCTTGTTTTCTATAAAATAAAAATCAAGGCCATAAGATAGGGTTCCAAAATCTCTGAAGAGGGTCTCTTTAGGTAGGTCCAGTCTACAAGATTAGGCTCCAATTTTGGGAAGTCATTGGAAAATAGCAAGAATTGTAATGTCATTTAGCAAAGCAAAAGTGCAAAATAGTTACCGGTTTTATATTCTAAGTGGGTTATTTTATAAATGAAATGTTTTATGTTATCTAATAGAAGATACCTTATGAGATTAACATAGATACATTTTCAAATCCTTACTCTCCTGTGTGTGACTTTATTTTCTTTTTGAGTTATTGGAGTCAAGGGTTTCATTTACTTGTTGCATTGTTTTGATTAAGTAAAATTAGGTATTTGAAAGGTACCCGAACCTTGAACAAACTAGGAGAAAGAACTGCTAAAAAAAGTGCCTGGTCACTTCAAAAAATAAAATGAACCCACCAAAAGCGATCAACATAACACAACATTACATAATAAAGTATCTCGGTACAAACAACAAAAGGAAAGCATAAAGACAACAAAGAGACCTAACCAGGGACAACAACAGAAACTAAATACTATTCATAATTTCCTCAGCGTGAACAACCATTTGTTTCATGTTGTTCGCTGAGGTCTTCAGATCCTCCAGCTCACAACCTTTGATGTCACCTTTTTTCTTTGTGTTAGCTCTGGTCCTCCTTTCATGCCCTTTCTTGTTCGACTGCTCTTTATCACCATCCTTTTTTGCATCATTCTTGAACCTATTAATAAGGATGTTCATGTTGTCCAACTTGTTGCATTGTTATGAAGTATGTAGTTTTACATTCTATGTTTTAATCTAAGGGGTTAATTAAAGTACTTAAATGAAATTACAGAGAGATGATGCTTATACCAGGATTTGATAGGTAGTTTAGGTAAGAAATTGCAGATACAACCATATTGTAAGGCATTATTGTTTAAGATCAAATCAGTTGTTAGATAAGTTTCTATCAAAATTTTAGTAATATTTCAAAGACTCTATAGCCTAGTGGATAAGGCACTGACATTTGCTAGCAGATGTCATTAGGTTTTTCAGTTTCTTGTCTATTTTATTTGTGATTTGTCATAAATCTTTTAAATATGAGAACATCATTGCTAACTTTTCATGTATTTCTGAGTTGTCCTACCCATCGCATGCTCCATTTAGCTTGAGGATCATTGAAGGATTTTCCATCCTTGAGAATTCTCCCTTTTTGTTGAGCCCTGTTATGAGATAATTTCCTTTTTTTAGTGAATTTCTAAGCATGGTGTAGAGATCAAGAAGTTCACTGAAGGGATTAAACTCTTGGGTCTTGCAGAGCCCAAAGTGTAGAAGGATTTGCAGAAATTCTTGTCGCAGTTGGTCCAAGCCCGAAGGATATTAACAGTTGGAAGTGACTTTCCATAGGTATTCAGAGGAATCAACTTGGTCTCTTCCTTGTAGTAGTGTAAACCCATGTTTGAGAACCTACAGTTCCAACCACCCGACCAATGTGGAACCTACAAGGAACCACCCCCCAATCTAGGAGATGTAGCTAGGTTCCAACACACACACTAAGCCTAGGCTGACACTTCTACGAAAGGGACCAACACCAAGAAATAATTCCATAGACATGGACCAACACCGATTCAATAATAATAAGAAAATTTCCAGAGGCCGACCAAATATCAAGGCATACATGTAAATGCAAAAACACAAGGGAAATCATGTACAAGGAAGTGTCATCACATGTCGTACCAAAAACAAGGCTCTATCCTAAGGGCATGCAGAGCCATCTCAACCTATGAGAGACCAAGGGAGGTTGGCTTACTATCTCCATGGTCTTCTCAAGCTCAACCTAAAACATCCTCCCTAGGACTGAGTCATGAGACACCATCATTTATTATCTTTTTACTTATCTAACTACCCAAGCCCATTCATTTGCCACTTAATTTTTCAAGGTAAACTCCCTTACTCCCAAGAGGTCTAGACTTCATGCATCCTTATAAGGAACCTCATGATAGTCCATCTCTTGTGACCCTGGCTATCGCAAAGAAGCCCAACTCCCTTACATGGACCCAAAATCAGCATCACAAGAGGCTCTAAGTTACACAATTAAATCTGAAATGTAGCATCATATAACACCAAATCATGTATAAACACTTACTCATGATAAATGGACTTCAATATACAAAAGAGTTGAGCCTCTTGACCAAAAGATACATAAACCAAGTCATAAAACCATTGCAACCAAATCAACAAAAATCTGGCAAGGTCTTTACACTTGTTGTCCTTAAAATCAACAACATAACAAATTAACTCCCATGGAAAAACATCATGAGACAAATTTAAATTATCAATCAAATCTTACATCCAAGCAATGGCATCAAATCTAAACATAAAAATCAATCTGAAACACCACATCCACAAGACAGCCTCTGGTATTTAAAATACAACATGACAAATTACGCAATATGACCTACACAAAGAAAACAATACATAAAATGGGGCAGCGTTTGCAAAATGCTTAGCCCACACTTTAACTTGCAGGCTTCATACAAAATCACAACTAGACTTAACATTGATCATCAAGAACTCATGAACACCAAAATTCATAAATTCACACAGCAAAATTAACCATCAAATAGCTACAAAACTAAAATCATAACACCTTCTATTGCCCAAGACAAATATGAAAACATACTAAACCAAATAAAATGTTGAACTGACAACGTAAACTAAATGTACAAACTCATTTCCAGACCCATCAAATTGATATTTTGGTTCAACATTTCTAAAATCAAATTGGAATAAGATAAATAATAGTATAATAACCAACATGTTGAATGGGAAAACCCATCTTTCATGGTTTCCCTTCGACTTGCGAATATAAATAAAATAGAACAACAAATAAAATAATACTTCACTGTCGACTAGGCAAGTATATTACCCAGCAACAGGCATACCACGACATAACACATCACATGATACATGGTGCAAAGTACCTACCACATTGTGGTGGTGCTGCTGCACCCACCACGACATGGTGGTGCTACTGCTGTGAGGCCCTACCCCGACTCAGCTTGACATTTTCAGTTATTTGCATATTGAGACTATTATGGATGCTTTATTTTATGCTTTATGGATTTAGAACCTATATGACTGCATGATTTGGATCACATTGACGTATATTGATGCTTCATTTTATGCATTTTGATTATGAAACTTTATATGTTGCTATAATATAATTACTTTGAAATGGTGAATGTCATTATTGGAATTGCAGGACTTCATTTTGTTGATAGAAAAATGATGCTTATTTTATGAATGGTTCAATTTTGAGAATTATGATAATTGCTTATGTGGAATCGAATTTGAATGAATGAGATATTGAATTATTATTGTCAAATGTATGAGTGTTTGGTGTGCAATGAAATCTATGTATTTAATTATGTATAATTGTGATTATTTGGAATTACTAATGTGTTAATTGAGATGCATAGGAAAATTATCCATGTGACCATGGAATAAATATGGAGAACCAAACCTAGACCAATGTACATTTGTTAAGCCAGGGGTTGTCTATTTAGAGAGACAACACCCCATTTGTAATGTATTTTATTTGTGAAAGTAAATTATGCATGTGTGTTAATTTGATTTGATTTTATTGTGTAAACCTACAAGAGACAAATTCCATGTGTGATTTTTATATTGTATTTTATTGTGTCACTTGACACATGTGCTGATTAGTGTCATTGATTTTGACTTGTCTCTTGGAGGGAGTTTTGTTTCTACCAAAGCCATTCAAACAAAAGAGTGTGGTCCCAAATTTGCCTTGGGTAGGGAGTCTTGGGAGTGGTCAACTCAGGTTTGACCCGTAGGTTAACTTCAGTTGGGTTTCTAAGGGGTCAAATGGACTCCTAGGGTCAGTTTTAGGGCTTTTCCAAAGGTCCAAAGGGTATACTTATGGGTTAGGGGTATTTTGAAACATGTGACTACTCCCATGTGACTATTTAGTCACCTCAAAAAGTGGTTTTTCCAAGGTGAGCGAAAATTCAACTTAGAAGGTTCCTCCTAGGATAGACAACCTTCCCTTTTGATGTCAAACCCTCTTCCCCACCCTCTCTCACCTTTTCCCTTTCCAGTTTTAGTAATGTGTAAGAGGTTGGGAAGAGCAACCAATGGGAACTCTCACCTCACCCAAGGGGTTGGGAAGTGTGTGAGAAGCCTTCTTAGGCAAGGATTAGGGACTTAGTGAGTAATCACCCACTTTCCATTGTTGGAGATTATGCAATTTTTGAAATTTAGTTGTAGGATAGAATTTTGGTGAAGGGTTGGTGGAAAGTTTGTGTGGATTTGGGCAGCTCATCCCCAACTAAGTCTAACATACCTATTGGCAGATTAAGGTTGGTCTTACTTCCTTATGTTTATGTGGTTTATGTTGTATTTTTGAAAGAGAGAAATGCTTAAATGAAAAGATGTGTATATGTAATTTGTTGTAGGAGAAAAATGTTAGTTTTCATTTCCATGTTCTTGTTTATGTGTTCTTGTTTTGGGAGTGTCCAAGACCTCCTACTCTTGGGAGAGTAGGATGGTCTTGGGGTGGAAGAAGCATGACAGCCTTGGGTGAGAGGCTCTCCTTATGGAGAGTGATTCTCAAGGGTGTCCTTTGTGACCCTTGCTGCATAGCCTTGTGTATGCATTTGGGTGTCATAAGGGGAGGAAATATGTCTTTTATGCCTTTGGGGGGGCATAAGGTGTGGAGGGGAAATTTGTTGTATTTTGTTTTTCCATGAGGTGGCTTGAGTTGTATTATGCTTGCAATCTCCCCAATGGTACTTGGTCCACTTCCACCCGTGGAAAGTTCATCACAAGTTGTGGTGAGAGTGTAGCTTGGGATGGGAAAATGCCTATTGAGTGTTTGCTTTTGTTGTTGTGTTGTTTGTTTGTTTGTGACCTGTCTAGTACTTGGTTCTCCAAGCTCGGCGGGAGGTGAGCTCTCCATGGTCAAGTTGTATTTTTATTGCAGGTTACTTGGGATGGAAAAAGAATGATAAAGGGATTAGTTGCTGTTCTAAGTTGTAGAAATAGTTCAAAAAGAATGTATTTATTTATAGCAAGATAAAGGAAAAAGAAAGAGAGCTATGTTGTATTTATTTTCAAAAAAAAATGTATTTATGTCATTCTTATTCCTATGGAAAGGAAACATTAGTTGGGTTTCAAACCTATTTGTATTCTCATTTACTTTGTATTTGAATTTGCTAAAGAAATATATTTTTCCTACTTTGGTTAGTTGTGCCAAAAAAAAAAAAAGAGAAATGATGTTGTTGCATTTATGTTTATTCTGCAAATAAATTAATTTTGTTGCTCTATGTTCATTTATGTATATTAATGTTCTTGCAAATAAAAGAAATCTGTCATTTATTTTTCCATTTAATGCAGAAAATAAATCTAATTGTAGTAGTTTATTTTATCAAAAAAAAATAGCATTTAGTTTTAGTTCTATTTTGTTAAAAAAAAAAAGGATTATGTTTTAAGATTGCTGTTTAGAATACATTAGTAGCACAGAATGCTTTAAGCAAATAAACAAAATTAGTTCTCTTCTTTCCTCTAAACTAGGTCTAATATGCTAAGAAATAATCATTTGAGTTTTGTAAATAAAAAGATAAGGGCAAAAATTTAAGGCCTATTTATTGACAAACTAGAAATGTATATTATAACTATTTTATGTTGCAAATCATTTATTAGTTTTCTGCTTATTTTATTTATATATATATATATATATATTTGCACATTAAAATACATTAACCCTGGAAACTTATATATTTCTTAAACAAAATAAAATAGAAATATATATATCTACATATATATTTATATATACATATATGTTTATATATATATATATACATACATATATAAATATATATATAAATATATATATATACATATAAAAAAGTGATAAACACATTAAAAAAAAAAACATCTTGCAAAAAAAATCAGGGTTTGGGAAGAGCCGAACCGCTATGTAAAAACACAGTGGCCGGTGCGACTCAGGCCGCCACTGTGGTTTCCCACAGTGGACGGCACGGGAACCGTCACTGTGGGCAACCACAGTGGTGGCGGGAGGCGCCCGACCACCACTGTGTTTACCCATAGTGGGCAGCGCTCGGTCGTCACTGTGGGGAAACACAGTGGCGTCTGGGGGTTCCTCCGCCCGGTGCCCTATGCACAATGCTTCCCCCACCCGCCAAACTCCATACTTGCCACCGTCTCCTTGGCCGCTCAGCTCTCTCTCTGCCATTTCTCTCTTCAGCTCTGCTAAGGGTTAGAGTTCGGACCACCGCGTTCGCACCTGCACACAGACACTCACAAAAAAGAAAGAAGCATACACACACACAACACACACACACAAAAAAAAGAAAAGTATGAATGTTTTTTTTAACACACATGCCCTAACCCTAATTTTGGGTTAGGGCAAACACATTTAGATTTTAAATATAAGGTGTGTGTGTGTGGGAGTGATAAAGAAGAGGTTGGGGTTAACATGTGACCTTGTAGGATTTTTTTTAAAAAAAAAAAAGGGGTAAATTAATAAAATAAAATAAAAACCCCCTCCCCTCCTTTCTCTTTGGAATATATTTATAAGCATATATATATATATATATATATAAGTAATTTAACTTCTACATTTATTTGAAATCAAATTAGTTAGTTGTAAAACTAAGTAATGCACTTTAAAATTATTAAATGGATGTAGGAGCATTTTAATAAGAAGAAATTGAAACTCTTGGGAGGATAAATCTTAGGGGATTAAAATGACCCATGTATGTCAAGTTGCCCCCCTTTATTCTGAAATTTATTAGACACCTTTTAATTAATGGGAATTTTATTTAATAGCTTTATTAATCAAAGTGTTAGGGTAAATTTAATTTTAGACCACTGTAATTTAAGAACTATAAGAGACTATTGGTCAATTAATTTAAAGATCATATATTAAGTTTGAGATTAATTGCTAAGAGAGTTTAATTATTTATTAATGGAAGATTAGTGATAACTATTTTTGGGGAAATATGAGCTTGCTTATAACTTAGATTATTTATCGCTTTATTAATTTAGTTGCTTGATTTATTTAAAACATAGTTATGACCAAACTAGTTTGCATTATTTTAATTAAGTTAGTCATATTAGGTTATTTATTTTTTTTTAAAAAAAAATTATTCCGTTTGTGCCCAAAAGTTTGGGCATGACAACTACACCCACCACGACATGGTGGTGCAGCTGCACTCACCATGTCGTGGAGTGGTGCTTGCACCCTCCACGACATGGGAGGTGCTGCAACACTCACCTTGTCATGAGTGGCTCTAGGAACCACCATGACATGGTTGGTGCTGCTACACCTTCCATGTCGTGAGGGGGTGCAAAGAACCCACCACAACATGTTGGTGGTGCAACAACACACTGCCACGTCATGGGTGGTGCTAGGCACCAAACCCCTAGTGTGGGTTAATTAAAAAAACAACAACAACATTTAGATAAAAAGAAAGGGGCGACATGGTAAATAGCTACAGGAAGAACAAATAAGATATGGGGGTAGCACACAACCAGCAACCTATCCAAATAAGAGTATTGTAAATAAATTTGCCTCTAAAATAAAAAGAGAATATAGTGATAACACTAGGAAATACACCCCATTTGTAAATTTCATAATACATAAAGAGGGTTTTAATAGAGAAAGACTCATAAATATAACATGGATATCAAATAGCAAACATTCCTTCTATTGAAATTCAGATTTCATAATAATACAGTCTCCATTCCCTCATTCAACAATCTCAATCACAATGAAGACACTCAACAACAAGATCATATAACAACACAAAGGAAAGAAGAAGCAAACAAGAGGCCAACCTCTCTCCTGTGTTATGGAAGAGAGCGTCTAATGAAGAATCTTGACCACTTCTCCTAGCTATAGCACAAACCCTTCTAGCACAAAAACTTCAATCCACGAATTCCAAATCCTCCAAAAATGAAACCAGCAAGAAATTGCAGAAGAGGAGAAAGAAGAAGAAGAAGAACCCCCAAAACTAAATTCATGACAACATATAAAAATCCAGAAGAGAAATTGAAAAACCCTAGCCTTCTACTTGGCCAATAGAAATATTTCATTTTGAAATATTCTTCCCTTTTACAACTATATAATATAATAACTATACTTCCCATTTCTTTTTATGGGATTTCAAAAATCCATTTAAATTTAAAAATAAAAAATAGAAACATATTGCTCTCATCTTATACAAATCAAAATATTATTTAAACATTAAATAATCAACTCATAATAAATAATCAACTCATAACATATAAATCAAAATAAAAAATCAATATTAAATAAATAAAGTAATTAAAGCAAAATAAATAAATAAATGCAATAATTTAAATCAATAGAAATCATTAAATATTAAATAAGATCTCAATTAAACATTAGTTTAAATTCAATAGCGAAAATAATTAAATAAACAAAGATCGCTAAATTATAATAAATTAAGATACAACTGTCACTAGTAAAAGTCATAATTTATTATTAAATAATCGTTGAATTACGGTAAATCATTTATCATTGATATTTAAATATTAAATAATCAATCCATCACTAGATGAAAAACGCGATTAAATAGATTAAACAATTAATCTATTACTATAGTCAATAAATCATAAATTTAAAATAAATTAAATAAACTAAACAATCTGACTCACCATGTCACTTACTCACAACTTACGACAACTAACTCGACATGGCAAAATTTTCCAAGACTGACGACAAGGACTTATGACAACCTGGACCTAGATTGTGGGTAGGGAACCAACAACATCTCCCAACCACATATTTTCCATCAGGAAAGACACACTCGCACCTGTAAAGCCAGGGGAGCTCACACCCAGTTGCTCGAGAGGAATGAATGTCTAGGTACCTGCAACCATGCAACCACAACAAAGATACATGTGCATATATATATACATACAAGATAGGCAAGCGGAGGGTTATTGTAACAACACATCCCGCTTACAATGAGTGATGTGGCATTGATCCCCCATGAAGATAATCAAACAATATCCATACAGTGAGCATACAAATCATGAAACATCGCATCATAAGTAAATCAAAATAGGGTTAGTATATCCATTTCAAAATGAGACATAATCTATGAAATCTATCAAAGCACATGATAACCAAGATACCATTACAAACCATCTAGAAACCATAACTAGTCATGAGCATAGTCAATAATATCTATCATGTAAGTAGTCATAATCAATGTCCATGCATCATATAAGGTCCTGTAATGTCTATCATCAAAATCATCAACTGAAAACATAAGTAGTCATAATCAATGTCCATGCATCATATAAGTCAAATCATATCCATCACACAAAACAAAGGTTGGATCAAGTCAATCCAAAATGAAACAAGAGTTTTCTCAAGAGTGGGCATTGCACACACTGCCTAGAGCTCACTGCTCAAAAATATTTGCCTGAAAGGCTACAACCCTCAGGAAAGTCTCACTGACTTACAAAATGATACGGACTACAATTCGGAAGGAATGAAATACATTAATAGCATCTACAAATGCTTGGTGACAGTTTCAGCTAAGCACAATTGTCTGCTCTACAACACCAATCTCACCACAACACTTCACTAAATGATATATCCTTGGTCACACATTCATCTCTCTTTGATAATTTAGACACAATACCGACACCTAAATTACATAAGCATCTCACCTATATATACAAATCATCAACCTTGATAACAAGGTCAGC
Organism: Cryptomeria japonica; assembly: GCF_030272615.1. Taxonomy (NCBI): domain Eukaryota; kingdom Viridiplantae; phylum Streptophyta; class Pinopsida; order Cupressales; family Cupressaceae; genus Cryptomeria; species Cryptomeria japonica. The sequence goes on from NC_081408.1 coordinate 306,197,546, forward strand.
TAAACCTTGAACCCTCAACTCACAATTTTAAAAATTACATCACATGATACAAAGATCGACCACCAGACCAATATTATAATTTATATTACATAGCATGGACCTAATTAAAATTCCCAAATGATTACATTCACTAGAAATCCCACCAAGATCAACCGCAACATGCTACACCACCATAAATACTGCATAACAAGAAAATCATCCCTAGTTCATAGAAATCACCCAAAATCGCACAACGATCAATATGGATCACCAAATCAAATAGGAAACAAGTAGGAAATACCAGCAAGAATTTTAGAATCATTTGGAATAGATGCACCAACACCTCTTTTTAAATCTTCATCGGTCAACGTCTCAAAGCTCAAGAACACAACCAACCAGCAACTGTCATGAGGAAAGATAACTTGCGGAGCATCGAATCATGAACCATCTGAAATTAAGATACAAAAGATCATCCCAAACAATAATCCAAAGTGTTAGCACAAGATCTGATCACACTAGAATATACCAGAGGAAATACCAAATTCAGCAAAATAGTGATCAACAAAACAAAACTACAAAACCGGATCAAGAACTCTTCCCAAATCCACCAGAATAACTCGGAGGAATATGTTGACATCAATGACAACAACCTATCCTAGTAGAAACAATGAACAACCAAATATAACAATCTCCCCAATAATCCAACAATCTCCCCCTTCGGCATTGATGGCAACATATGAATATGAAAAACACTCAATGCAAAGAAAGAAGATATCATTAGCAAATTCCTCCTAAGATCAAGATAGATAAAGAATTTTTTCACATGATCTCTTTCCCCCTTTGACAAAAATGCCAAATATCTCCAAAACATAAAATCAAACTCTCTCCCCCTAAAACACATAACCAAAAATCTCATAAATCTCTCTCCCAAAACACAAACTAGTCCAGTAGAGAAGCAACACCAACTCATCAATTTGGATAAAAGAATAAGGCTCTAAATTCTAGTAGATCGATGCAACTCAATGCATATAATTCTCACCAGGAGGGGTGGAGAAGCCTAACTTTTCTCTCAAATAGAAAAAAGTATTTGCAGGAAAAGGCTTAGTGAAAATATCAACAATTTGTTCTTTTGTAGATACATATTCCAGCTTCACCTTCTGATCACTAACTTACTCTCTCAAGCAATTATATTTGATTGATATATTCTTAGTCTTTGAATGTTGCACCAAATTCTTAGACATGTTTATAGCACTGAAATTATCACAGTATATAATAGTAGGCTCATCATAAATAACTTTGAATCTTTCAATATTTGCTTCATCCAAACTATCTGAGTACAATTACTAGCAACAACAATGTACTAAGCTTCAACGGTAGATAAAGATACTGAATCTTGTTTCTTGCTATCCCATGAAACCAACTTCTTACCTAAAAAGAATGCTTCACCGGTAGTACTCTTTCGGTCATCAACATCACCAGCCCAATCTGCATCAATATAAGAACACAACATGAAATCATCATTCTTTGGATACCATAAACCATAATCCTTAGTTCCCTTTAGATATCTTAATATTCTTTTAACAATAGTGACATGAATCTCCTTCAGATTAGCTTGATATCTAGCAACCATACACACATCATGCATAATGTCAGGCCTAATCTGAGTAAGATATAGCAGTCCACCAACCATAGATCTATACAAACTTTGATTAGCTTTATACCTTTTCTTGTCTGTGCAATCTACAAACCTAAGAAAAAATTCATCTCACCAATCATAGACATCTCAAATTCTTTTTGCTTATCATTGGAAAACTTCATACTCATATCATCATCACCACCAAAGATAATGTCATCAACAAAGACTTCAACAATCAAAATGTTATCATTTTCAATCTTAAAGTACAGATTACTATCAACAACACCTTTGATAAATCTCAATTTTAGCAAGTATTTGTCTAATCTAGAATACTAGGCTCTAGGAGCTTGTTTTAATTCATAAAGTGCTTTCTTCAACTTGCATACCATGTCTCCATCATCTGACAATGAAAATACATCAGGTTGTTCAATGTAAACTTCTTCTTCTAGATCACCATTCAAAAATGTAGATTTCACATCCATCTAATATACCTTGAAATGTTTATAAGCAGCATAAGAAAGCAACAATCTCACAACTTCAGTTCTGACAATCGAAGCAAAATTTTCTTCATAATCAATCCCTTCTTGCTGTGACTATCCTTTCCAGATCAGTGTGGCTTTATTTCTGACTACTTCACCGACTTCATTCAATTTGTTCCTAAAAACCCGCTTAGTACCAATAACATTTTTATGCTTAGGTCTAGGCACAAGTTCCCAAGTGTTGTTCTTTTCAATCTGATCTAATTCTTCTTCCATGGATCTAATCCAATTATCATCTTTACAAGCTTCAACAACATCTTTAGGTTTAACTTTAGAAATGAAACATACTTCTACTGCAACTAACCCTCTTCTAGTCATCACACCTTTATTCGTATCACCAATAATATGATTCTCAAAATGATTCAATCTTACATACCTTGGAGTCTTCTAATTGTTCTGATCTTCAGGTTCTTGTACATCATCACCAATAGTAACAACATCCAGATTTACAATCTCTACCGAATCTCTCTACTTAGGTTCTTTAGGCTGAATAGGAGCTAAAACAACATATTGACCTTCATCATAAGCTCTGAACTCCTTCCCAAGGTTTTCATCCACCTTCACACTTACACTCTCAACTATCTTTTCCAGTTTCTTGTTATAACATCAGTAGGATCTTCTATTTGTAGAATATCCCAAAAAGATACCTTCATCACTTCTAGCATGAAACTTTCCAATATCCTTATCTCTCTTGATATAACATTTGCTACCGAAAACTTTGAAATATTTCACAATAGGAACATGACCAAACCAAAGCTCATAAGGGGTCTTACTGGTATCACCTTTGATATGAACTCTATTGAATGTATAGATTATAGTGCTAATAGCTTCTCTTAGTAGACCTTTGAAACATTTCATTTGATCAACATAGTTCTTGCAGAATCTAAAAATATACGGTTCTTCCTTTCAGCAATCCCATTCTATTGTGGGGTCCTAGGAGAAGACAACTGTCTTCTTATTCCATGCATCTCACAAAAAGAATTGAACTCACTAGAACAAAATTCTTTACCTCTATCAAATCTCAGACACTTCAGCTTTAATCTGGACTCAATTTAAACTTTAGCTTTGAATATCTTGAATTTCTCAAATGCTTCTAATTTTTCCTTCAAAAAGACAACCCGCATCATTCTAGAATAATCATCAATTAGAAGCATAAAGTATCTATCACATTGAACACTTCTAGCATTTGTAGGTCCACATAGGTCAGTATGCACAAGATCTAACAATCTATTTGATTTATACCATTTACTCTTGAAATAAATCCATGTTTTCTTACCCAAATGACATTCCTTACATACCGGATTAACATGTTTAACAATCTTAGGAAGATCCCTAACAACTTGTATCGAACTGATCTTGATCAATGAATCAAAGTTTACATGACATATTCTTCTGTGCCACAACCAACTTTGATCTATCTTAGTAATCAAACAACTTTTCTCAGTAGCATTCAAATGAAAAATGTTACCTTCAGTCTTAGTTGTAGATGCAATCTCTATACCAGAGACATTCAAGATCTTGAATTTACCATCTTTGAATTGTAGATCATAACACTTATCAACCATCTATCCAACACTCAAAAGATTATTCTTCAAACCTTCAACATACAAGACATCATCAATTTTATGCTTACCATCAAATGAAATAGAACCTCTCCCATGGATTATATAGGCTTTGTCATCACCAAATCTAACTATTCCACCATCATACCTTTCTATGCTCACAAATTTGCTTTTGTCACCAGTCATATGATGTGAACGACTACTATCAATCACCCATTCACACTTTTCTTCTACCTTTGCATCCAAAGATTTCTCCTCAACAAAACAGCAAGTGAAATCAATAGGCACAAGTCTATCTTCTTTAATGGCAATAAACACAACTTCATCTCCTTTTGATTCGTCATTTGTAACACCTTCATCTGCAACATAATAATACTTCTTCTAGTTCCTAAACTTCCAGTTAGACCTATAAGGCTTATCATAATTTTCATGCTTCTCATATCTATCATTTATATCAAACTTATCAAACTTATCACGTCTATCATACTTAGCCATTCTCTTCGGACATCTAGAGGCAAAATGTCATATCTTGTTACAAGAAAAACATTTCAAGAGCAACTTTTGAAGAAGCCACTAGTGAGGAGGAACCTCAAGGAGATCAGTCTAGACTGGTCAACAAGGGTAAACACAATAGAAACACACATATATGATGGAGGCGATGCAGAACAAATAGATTTTATTACATGAAACTTGATTACATCCAACCAGTAACAACCAGGTCACAACCGGGACCTTGAATCTAAAGATCTATCTTCTAGGCACAGTCTATCTATCTTATACTCTGATTGATTCTAATTGATTACATTCTAAAGAATGATTACAAATATATATATATATATATATATATATATATATATTGATCCAAAGGATCCAGTTGGCCCAAAAAAAGATTAAAACCCAAAAAACAAGACCTAACGTGCAAAATGAACAAGGTTGGCCTCTGCCAAGAGATTCCTCCAAAAAATCAAAAGGAAGAAATGTAGAAGGTTGGCCAAATGCCAAGAAACATTGAGATCAATGCTCAAGGTTCCACAAGCTTCCGAATGGGTTTTGGTAGCACCGAAATAGGTCTTAGGCAATCAGTAACAAAGGAACAACCGGTACCAAGAAACTATCATGGAAACCGATGGCAATATCTTGTCAGAAAGTGATCCAAATGAGATGCAATTTGAAAGAAAGAAATGTGATCAAGTATTCAAGTAGAATCTAACTCCACAGGATCCAGTGAGCCAAAATTGGGACACAGAGAAAGGAAAATTGAAACTACAAATAGAAAACAAAACAAAAAGGAAATGTTTTTTTTTTGCTTGATGCGAGATTGTTGTGAACTGGGGATGCTCCTGCATCAAACATCTGGGGTTAATGAAAAAGTGAGCCTCTCACTTTGTTAGGGTCAGAGGGAAACCAAGGCAGTCTACCTCTACCTGAGAAATCCAAGATAAATCTTCAACTAGTCTACTCTTCCAATTCACTAGATATTCTTTCTATTGATTGTTCTAGGTACTATGCCCAATCCTACTATCTAAAATATCTTCAATATGATTTGGTTCCTTCTGGGGAAATTATTTCTCCAAGTCTACAACACTATCCTCAGTGAATTCTGGTTCATGGTACTCATGAAGATCTACAATGTTGAATATAGGTGAAATACTTAGACTATCCAATAGCTCCACTTCATATGCATTTCCAGAACTGAACTTTCTCAAAATATTACAGGTTCCAAACATCTTCATCTGTAACTTATTAAAATTTCCAATCAGGAATCTCTCTTTTCTCAAGTATACCATCACTTCATCACCAACTTCAAATTCCTTATTTCTCCTCTTCTCATCTACCTTCTGCTTATATTTGTTGTTCATGTCTTACAAATGTTGTTTAACCTGAATAGACAATACTACCATGTGATCTGCAAAATCTTCTATTTCTGAACTTTTTCGGTCTTCACTGCTAATGTCTCTCAATTCTACTATTCCTCTAGGATGCACTTTGGTAACAATATCAGAAGGTGTTTTTCTAGTACTTCTATTCACTGAATTATTATAGGAAAACTTTTCTTATGCAAGGATCAAATCCCAACTTCCGGTTTTATCTCCCACTAAACATCTCAACAAGTTTCCCAAACTCTGGTTAACTACTTTTGTCTGTCGATCAGTCTATGGATGCAAAGTAGAACTGAACTTCAAATCTAACTTCATCTGCTTCCAAAGTGTTCTCTAAAAATAGCCAACAAACTTAGTGTCTCTGTCTGAAACTATGCTCTTAGGTAATCCATGCAATCTCACCACTTCCTTGAAAAATACGTCTGCTACATGCAATGCATCTAATGTCTTCTTACAAGGTATGAAATGAGCCATAATCAAAAATCTATCCACTACCACAAATATAGAATCATTCCCTCTCGGTGTCTTAGGAAATCCAAGTATAAAATCCATGCTTATATCCTCCCAAGGTGTTACCGACACTGTCAAAGGTTTATACAATCCCACATTTTGACTACTACCTTTTGAAAATTGACAAATTCTACAACTCTGCACATATCTCTTAATATCATTATGAATATGGGGCCAAAAGTATTGCTCACTCACCAATGCAATTGTTTTATCAATGCCAAAATGTCTAGCTAAACCTCTACTATGTTTCTCTTTGATTAGGTTCTCTCTCATGGAACTCTTAGGTATGCATAATTAAACTCCCCTGAATAACATCCCATCCTGAATGAAATAATCCAATCACTCGCTCCTATCAACCATAACCGGTTCTCTACATGCTTTCCAAGGTTCTGCAAAATCTGGGTCTTCATCATATAAGGTCTTCAAATATTCAAAACCTAATACTATCACTCTCATTTCTATTAGAAAATTCCTTCTCCTACTCAATGCATCAACAAATTTATTAGATTTCCCACTTCTATTCTTCAACACAAAGGTGTTACTCTGCAAGAATTCTACCCATCTCATATGTCTCTGACTCAACTTACTCTGACTATTCAAATACTGCAAAGCTTGATGATCTGTATACAACACAAACTCCTTAGGAAACAAGTAGTGTCTCCATTTCTTCAAGGCGTGAACTATGGCATAAAATTCATGATCATACACTGAATATCTCTCTCGGGCATCATTTAATTTCTCACTAGAATATGCTACTGCTCTCCCTTCTTGACTCAAAACTGCTCCTATTGTTGTTCCACTTGGAATACCTTATTAAAATCTAGTAAAGCTAATGCAGGCTGCTCAGTCACTTTCTACTTCAACAATTCAAAATTTTTGTGTTCTCTGGTGGTCCACTTGAATTCCTTTCGATCTCCTCTCTTTGTCTCAGTCATAGGGTTACAAATTGAACTAAAATTTTTGATAAACTTCCTGTAAAAACTAGCCAATCCATGAAATGATCTTACATGTCAAATGCTTTCCAGTGCAGGCCACTCAACAATGGCTTTCACTTTCTCAGTGTCCATCTTCAAACCATCCTTAGATATCACAAACCCTAAATAAATTAACTCATCCCTTATGAAAGTATTCTTCTTGATATTGATCAACAACTTTTCTTCTCTCAACCTCTGTAAAACTTATCTTAACTGCAACAAATGCTCCTCTTTTGTTCTACTAAAAATCAAAATGTCATCCAAATACACAATAACAAACTTACCCAATAATTTCTTTAATACCTCATTCATCAGCCTCATGAAAGTGCTTAGTGCATTAGTCAATCCAAAAGGCATCACCAGCCATTCATACAGTCATTCATTTATCTTAAATGTTGTCTTCCACTCATCACCTTCTTTGATCCTGATCTGATGATATCCACTCTTCAAATCTATCTTTGTAAAGTATTTTTCTCCACTCAAACAGTCTATCATGTAATCCATCCTAGGAAAAGGAAACCAATATTTCATTGTGATCTTGTTTATTTCTCTTGAATTGGTAAACATCCTCCATTCTCCATTCTTCTTAGGTGCTAATACTGTTGGTACTGCACAAGGGCTCAGACTCTCCTTGATCAAACCTTTTTTCAATATCTCCTACACTTGTCTATTCAATTCTTCAATCTCTACCGGTGTCAACCAATGTGCAGCTTTGTTAGGCAAAATAGCTCCGAGAACCAAGTCCATGCAATGACTAATACTTCTAACAGGTGGTAATCCATCAGGTACATTATCTAAAATGATGTCCTCATATTCTGTCAGCAAATCTCTTATCTCTTTCGGGTGTTCTCCTTCTAGTTTTAGTCTCTCAGTCTTCTTAGGAATTAAGGAAAAACACACATTCTCATGTCTTAGTCCATCCATGAATTTTCTTCCATCTACTAAACAAATTATGGCATTTGTATAGACTTCACCCTTCAAAGTTTCCTCCAGAGGTAACAAGGTTTGCTTCATCCCATTTTCCACAATAGTGTATGTATTCTTCCTCCCATCATATATTGCCTGTCTATCAAACTGCCAAGGTCTTCCCAACAAAAGATGACAAATATCCATAGGCAATAATATCACACAAAACTTCATCATGATAATTCCTAATTTTTAATTTTACCAAACATTGTTCACCTACTAACAACTTATGTTCATCCTGAGTTCACGCTATTTGATAAGGCTTAGGGCATTTCAGTCTCTCCAATTTCAACTTATTCACCATCTCTTGTGAAACAAGATTATCTAAACTACCACTATCAATAACAACTTTACAACACTTACCAAATACCTTACATCTGGTCTTGAACAGGTTCTTCCTTTGCAAGGGTTCTTTACCTCCTCTGGTATGACACAAATCTCTCCTCATCATCAACAATTCTCCATATCCTGGTTTATTGTCTAATCTGGTGGGGTTTTCGTCCACCATTGCTGCTCTTCCAGTAGCCTCTATCTTCTTACATTTAAATGCACGGTGTCCATCTCCCCCACACTTAAAATGAGTTCCTCTAAATGTACTCTTGTCTTGTCTTCCAAAGTTCTCACTCTGGTAACCATCTAGTTCTCTCCTCTGGTAGAAATTTCTATCATCTTTCTAGTATGAATTACCTTCTTTGGTCACTTCCTTGTCCTTGTTTTGATCTATACTAGCTCCTCTTCCTCTAGTATATCCTCTTCCTCCTTGAAATCTTCCTCTGGTAAGCCTTCCACCTCTACTTCTTTGTCTTTGCTCATGTCTTTTGTTCAATTTCTCTTCATCCTTTAGTGCATACTGGTAAGCCTCTTCAACACTCTCCAATTTGATCATATCGAGTTCATCTTGTATGGACATTTGCAATCCATTCAAATATCTTGCAATTTGTTCAACTTCATCATTAACATATCCAGATCTTATGTTCAACTTGTAAAATGCTTCAGTGTATTCCTTCACACTATATTCCTTCTATCTCAGGTTCTGCAATTTCTAGAATAAATCCACTTGATAATTCATTGGGAAAAACTTTTATTTTGACTTAGCAATCATCTAATCCCATCTCTTAATCTTTCTTTTACCTCTTCTTTGTCTATCAACTTGTAAATGCTCCCACCAAAAAGATGCATGACCTTTAAACTGAGTACATGCATATTTCACCTTCCTCTCTTTTGCAATGTTTTCAAAATCAAAATACTTCTCCATATTCGAGATCCAGTTCATCAATTCATCCGAATCTAACTTCCTATCATATTCCGGTGGGGTAAAATGAGGTTTAGTGTTCGCTCTACTCAAAACCTTTAAAAACCTTTCTTCATCCGAATCAACTACCAGTAGGTTTACTTTTTCTGTTGGGGCTTCTTCTCCTTCATCTTCACTTACATCTTCAATATGTTGGCCTCTTCTCTGGGCTGTCTCCACAGCTTCTAATCGGGTTGCTATTCCTCGCAACATCTCCATCACAATAGGGTATGCATTCCCATGTGCTCCACCATTCCTAGTTCCTCTTCGCGCCATAGATTCACGCTAGTCCTCTACAATTGTAGGTCGGATCCACAATCCACCACCCTACAACAAAATTTAGGACACACAACCTCAAGAATGAAACTTTTCTCAGATACCACTTGAAGCAATCACCGGTGAGGAGGGACCTCAAGGAGATTAGTCCAGACCAATTAGCAAGGGTAAACACAATGGAAACACGCAGATATGATGGAGGTAATGCAAAACAAATATATTTTATTGCATGAAACTTGATTGCATCCAACCGGTAACAACCAGGTTACAACATACCAGCACACAGGCTTGGTAGAAAAGGTCACAACCAAGGCCTTGAATCGAAAGATCTATCTTCTAGGCACACTATATCTATCTTATACTCTGATTGATTCTAATTGATTACATTCTAAAGCATGATTATAAATATATATATCGATCCAAAGGATCCAATCGACCCAAAAAGGATTAAAACCCAAAGAACAAGGCCTAACATGCAAAATGAACAAGGTTGGCCTCTACCAAGAGATTCCTCCAAAAAATCCAAAGGAAGAAATGTAGAAGGTTAGCCATACATGAAGAAACATCAAAATCAATGCTCAAGACTCTGCAAGCTTCAGAATGGGTTCCGGTAGCACCATAATAGGTCTTAGGCAACTAGTAACAAAGGAACAAGTAGTAACAAAAAATTGTCATGGAAACTGGTGGCGATATCTTGTCGGAAAGTGATCTAAATGAGATGCAGATTGAAATAAAGAAAGATGATCAAGTCTTCAAGTAGAATCCAACTCCATAGGATCCGGTGAGCCAAAACTGGAACACATAGAAAGGAAAAATTGAAACTACAAACAGAAAGGAAAATGTGTTTTTTTTTTTTTGGTTGACGTTGTCATGCCCAAACTTTTGGGCAAAAACGGAACAACAATTTTTTTTAAAACATCCTAATAAAACTAATTACGCTAAAATAACGATGCAACAATTAAGTTTTGTCTTAACTATAGGTTACCTCAGAATAAAAATGAGTTGTTTACTAAAATTAATTTAATTAACTTAACCATGCATGTGATAATAATTTCATGCGGAAATAATTCTCCAAAAAGTGTCATTACCATTATTATTAATTAATAAATTAATTTAAACAAATAATCCCTATCTTATTAGCCAGGAGATATGAATAAACTCAAATAATATTTAAATGCTCTAGGAATAATTAAAATATTGCTTGCACTTAAATTTATAATTTTCAATTGAGCAAATGAAATTAATGCGATTAGATTATTCTATTAAAGTTAAATAAAACAATAATAATAATTTCCCTAAATAATTCATTTTCTGAAATGCCAAAAATTGATTTCTTACGATTATTAAAATACCATATTTAATGTTGACTAATATAATCCCCTATAGGCTAAATATTTACAATAGTCTTTTATTAATTCCCATTAATAAATTTTCTAAAATGAATTTAACCTAAACATTCATATATATATATATATATGTATACATGTATATATATATTATGTATATACATGTATATGTGTATACATGTATATACATGTATATGTATATACATATACATGTATATACATGTATACACATATACATGTATATACATATATATGTATATAAATGTATGTATATAGATATACATATACATATATATATACATGTATATACAGGTATGTATATAGATATACATATACATATATATATATACATGTATATACATATATATGTATACATATATGTATACATATATATATATGTGTGTGTATACATATACATATATGTATACATATATATATATATATGTATATATATATATATATATATATATGTATATATACATCTATATATATATATATATGTATGTATGTATATATGTATATATATGTATATACATATATATATATATATATATATATATATATATATATATATATATTAAAGCATAGAATTGATTGATTAGAAAAAAAGACAAAATAAAACTATAAACCCCTTTAAAATAAAACATTTATCCACATAACTAAAATTACCTATGAGGTTACCCTTTTCAAATTTGAAAAGGGTTTCCCCCTTTTTATTTTATTTAAACATTAAAAACTCCATGAAACCTAACAAGGGTTTCTTTATTTTTAAAAATCTATTAATAAACCTTTAAACCCTTTTTATTTTTACTTTTTATTTTACCCTAACCCGAATTTTGGGTTAGGGTTTTATATCACATATTTCATTTTGAAAAGACTTGATTCATTGTGTGTTATGCAAGTTTTTTTGATAATGGTGTAGGAGGGTTTTAATGGCGGCAAACTAAGCAAAGGCAAGTGGCGTTGGTGGTGGGTGCCACCTGCAGTGGCACCGGGGGCCACCACTACGGGTCACAGCCCACAACGGTGTCGCGACATCCTTGCTGGACGCGGCCCACAGTGGAGGCCAAGGCCGCCCCTATAGGTCCTGGCCCGCAGCGGCGCCACGGGTGCCCCTGTGGGCCTCGACCCACAGTGGTGCCTCGGTGCCACTATGGGTCGCAAACCACAGAGGGCCCAAGCCGCCCCGAGGTAGCCCTATATGGAGCTTCAGCTTCGAGGCCTGGGGAAGGGGTTTCCTCTATTTTTTTTCTATTAAAACTATATATATATATGTGTGTGTGTGTGTGTGTGTGTGTGAGAGAGAGAGAGAGAGAGAGAGAGAGAGAGAGAGAGTGTGTGTGTGTACATATAATATACATACATACATATATATACATATATATATATATATACATATGTATATATGTATATATATATATATATATATATATATGTATGTATGTATATTATATGTACACACACACATATAATATACTTACATGCATGCATGCATACATACATTATATATATATATATATATGTATATGTTCATATATTTTATATATGCAGGAATAATATAATTACTGTAAAAAATAATTAAATAAACCAGCAACATTGATATCTAAATATTTCTTTTTCAATAGATTTAAAGTATATAAATCTATATATGCACATATTTGATTTTATAATATAAAGGCATTTAAAACTAACTATGTTTAAATATATATATATATATATATATATATATATATATATATATATATATATGAATATCTAGATTTCTCTTTTATGTCTACATCTATATTATTTTAAAAGCATTAAGTAGATTATTTTAAAATAACAGATTTGAATAAATGCATTTCTTTCTCTTTAAAATGACATATAGTTAACTTTAGAGTTAAATAAATTTATCTAGATTTATTTTCTGCATTTTCAAAAGAGAAAAATAGCAGAAATTAATTTATTACAGCAACAACTAAAAATGTCTAAAATCATTTAATCCAAAGACAACATGTTTTTGATTAATTAAAAACAAGTTTCAAGGGACCCGAAACCCAGATACATAAGAAAGATATTCAATATAGCAACAAAATACAACACCAGCAAAACACAAGCAAAAAGACCAGCAACAAAGGAAAGGACAGCAAAAGGCCAGCAAGAAATTGGCCCCAAGCCCAGCAAAAGACAAAATTTAGAAATTCTTCATGGTTTCTTTTGCATCCTATACCAAAAGCATCATAGCTTTTGCCGCTTCCCTCAAATCAGTATTTTCTTGAGTAGTCTGGCTATATTTCATCTTCATTCCCTTCTCTGCTGTAGTCTACCTAGTTCTACGTCTAGAGGTCTGGTGGCTTAGGCTGGAAGTAGGAGCATCTTCAATAACCACTCGGTTCTTCTCCTGGTTTTTCTTTTCCAGGTGATTCACCAGCGCGTTCATGTTTTGGGAGGAGACTTTTAGAACCTGGAGGCTATGATCCATAAGGCTTTTCAGGGCTTTCTCGTTTCTAGCCATCTAGGTATTGACATTGTCCTTATCCTCCTCCACCTATTCCTTCATAATTTTGATGACGTCCTCCAGGTGTTTCAGGTTGCCTTTAATCAAGTCTTTCTCTTGCTAGTTTTCCATTTCCATTTCTTCCTCCTCTTCACTATTCTCATCTCCTCATGCTGCTTCCCAGAATCAGACATGTTGATCAACTTGTTGATCTTAACTTCCAACTCCCTCTGCTTACCCTGCATGCTGGTAATGTTTTCCACCACCCACTTCTGAAAATTGAAGAATTCAAGGGTGAAATTGCGGGCGGTATCGAGAATGCTTTCCACAGAATCCTTGCTTTGTTCCATCTCCTCCGCATTAGGGTTTTAACATTCCTTAGGCTTCAGAGCCTCTTTCTCAATTTCCGAGCCTTCAATATTATGTTGATAATTCTCAGAATTTCCCCCTTCCTCTCCTTCCCCATACTCCTCCTTATTGATCTCCTTTTCAGAAATTTCTTCATTATTTTTTCCTTCTTCTTCCTCACAAAGCACATCCGTTTCTTCCTCACAATAATCTTCCTTTTTTTATGGGTAGGGGTTTTGGTCTCCTCAGTCGAACTAGAGTCTATGCTTTTCTCAGAAGTCTGAGCATTGAGAATTAAAGGGTCATCCTTTGTTGCCCTAGTCTTATTCTTCATATATTCATAAATTAGTAGAATAAGACCCTGGTGCACAAGAGGGTAGGATTTGGGTTTTTTAATGTGGTCGGCCAAGCTCTCACTAAGAGAAGAAGCAAGATAGAAGGGCAAAGAAATTTTCACCCCATGGTGGAAGTGGTTCAGGATGGAAAAGTGATAATTGCAAATTTTCATAAACCTACCATCCACAGTTAAATATTCCATCAATGCCCTAACAATTTTTTGCCAGAAAGGTTTTACCTGTTGGGGGGTGAAGTAAGATATATTATCCTTCTTCTCTAGGTTTCTCTTCTTATCCTCCATCTTAGGGAAGTTTTTGAAGGCTTCAGTGGCATACTTTCTATCCCTATAGAATTTGGTCCCCTCCATCTTGAGCCCCGTTACCTCCGAGATCAGGCTTTCATCAATGTGCCAGATTTCCCCAAACAGGGTAGCCCTGTTATTGCTCCAGCTTTCTGCAAACCCCTGAGAAATAGAGCTTCTACTACCATGGAGCTTCTCCATGTAATCCGTGAACCCGTGTCGGTGGAGCCTTCTCCACACCTTCCTTTCGCTCTTCCAGTGCTCACAACCAGATGGTTCAATCCTGTTAAGGTTGCCTCCCATTTTGCTTTCCAGGTCACAATCACCTCTGTTACAACTCTCAGCTCGCAAGTAAAACTCTGTGTTTCTGGTTTCTCCTTGAAAAGAAACTTTCACAATTTTTAAATTGCCTTTCATGTTCATACGAACCTGGCTATTATTACAATTACCTCTCACACACATGTGTTCTTGGTTATGATGCCTAGAAGCACTCATTGACTGGCAGTTCATCCGCCTCCAAACTCTGTCATTGGTACTTGTTCCCCAGAATTCAATCATAATATTTTCTTGCTCCATTAAGGTGATCAAAATATAATTGTTCCTTAATCTCCCACTTAATGTGATCTTCCCCTATATATTTGACCCCCTTTTCCAAATTAACCCCTTCATTAGCAAGGATATCCGCTACCTTGTTACCCTCTCTAAAAGTATGGGTTAAAATAATGCTAACATAGTTATTAAGGATAGTCTTAGCATTTTTAATGATATTAGCAATATTCCAAGAGACTGAACTAATCCCTTTGAGGGCTTGTATAATATTTAAGGAATCCCCTTCAAGCCAGATTTTTTAAAATTTGAATTCCTGGGCTAACTGGAGGCTCTTAAGCATGGCCATAGCTTCAGCCACATGGTTGTTTTGGATTCCAAAAGGGGAAGCAAAAACAAAAATACACCTTCCATGAGCATTTCTGATAACTCCACCTCCACTAGCCTTTCCAGGGTTCCCTTTGGCAACCCCATCAAAATTAACCTTTATCTAGTCATAATCAGGGAACCTCCAAACAATGTTTTCTCTCTTCTTCTTGTTATCCACTCTGTAGACCTTATCAATTAGGTTCCATTCAGTAATAATGCCTTTTTCCATATCATTAAAATTTATAATAGCCCATTGTTGATTATTCTTGTGAGGGATGTTGATGTTCTCCTTTATAGCCCTGTATATTTTTTCAAAGACAACCTGAGTATTACACTTTTCTTCCCTAAATATCCTGTTATTCCTTTCTTTCCAAATGCCCCAGCATATCATGGGGAGGGTCAGGGACCACAGGTTTTTAATAATTTGGCATTTGGTAGGATAATTCCATTGCCATATTATATCCTTAATGCTTTTGTTCATGACCCAATTAATTTTCCATTTTTCCCATATTTTACACCAGATTTCCCAAGTGAAGGAGAAATGAAAAAATAGGTGATCAACTGATTCCTCCTCCTTCTGACAGAGCTCACATCTGTTAGGGAAATTGAAGCCCCTTCTAATTAAATTATCAATAGTAAGGATACTATTATGGGAAGCCAGCCAAAAGAACATGTTGACTTTAGGGATCAAGATGCTATTCCAAACTTTATTCCAAAAGGGATTGCGGATTTGAGAAAAAGTGTTTTTATAAGTAGAAGAAACTGTGAATTCACCTTTGAGGTCACTTTTCCAGAGGAAAACATCATCATAGTTGTTGTTAGGGGAAAAGGACAACAACTCTTTCTGAATAGAGGAAAGACCAGGATGGATGTCCTCAAGATTGGCCCATTTATTCTCCTTCCAATAGTCACAAACCATCAGCCCAAACCTCCTTTTACATTCTTCAATGACTTGATTGTTGTTTTGATCAAATAGGGCTTCATTCTTCATCCAGGGGTCTTCCCAAAACCTTATTTTGTCACCTTTTCCAAGGACCCATCCAGCTCCAACTTTTGCAACTTTTATGGCTTTGGTTACACTATTCCAGATGAAAGATCCAGTCGGGATATCTTCATCATTGAGGATCCCTTGGATAGTCTAATTCTTAATGTATTTATGAAACCAAATTTGGCTCCAGTCTTTCTTAATGTCAAAAGCTCTCCATAATTGCTTGGCAAGAAGAGCTTTATTTAAAGTTTTAATAATTTTAATCCCCAACCCTCCTTTGTTCTTTGGTCTACACACCTTATCCCAAGCAATCAAAGGTATTCTCTTCTTTTCTTCAACTCCTAACCATAAGAATCTCTTCTGAATTCTTTCCATAGTTTCAGTAATTTTAGCCGGAATACCAAACAGACTGAGGGCATAAACAGGGAGATTTTGAAGAGTTGCTTGGAGGAGCTGCATTTTCCCAGCTTGAGATAACATTGAACCTTTCCATCCTGCAAGTCTCTTATTAATTTTATCAATGATCATATTCCAGAAAGAATTTGGGGGAGCCATCCCTAAAGGAAGACCCAGGTAGGTAGAAGGTAGCAAGTCCATTTTACAACCAATTATATTGGCTATTCTCTGATGTCTTATGAGTAGAGTATTGAGAAAGTACATTGCTTATTTGTCCCAGTTAACCAGTTGACCAGTTGCTAAAGCATAGGAGTTGAGAGCAGTTTTGAAGGCTTCAGCCTCCTTGACTAAAGAATATCCCATGATGATAGTATCATCAACAAATTGTTGATGAGTGCAAAACACATTGGTAGAAGAAGGTTGAAGACCTTTGATAATTTTGCTTTGTTTCAATTTATGAATCATTCTACTCATACTTTCAGCTAGAATGGTAAAAAGGATAGGTGATATGGGGTCTCCTTGTCTTAGCCCTCTAGAGTTTTTAAAAAAATTTGTAGGAGATCCATTAACCAAAATAGAGAACATAGGAGTAGTGATTAGTTCTCTGATTATTTTGATAACCTTACCATCAAAACCAAAAGCCCCTATGATTTTAAATAGAACATCCCATTCAAATCTATCATAAGCCTTTGCCAAATCCAACTTTATCAAGAAACCTTCTTTCTTTGCAGCTCTAAGAGAGTGTATGTTCTCATGAACAAGAATGATTGAATCAAGAATCTGTCTACCAGGAACAAATCCTTTTTGCTCTTCAGATATGATGAAGGGAAGCATCGCCAACATTCTAGTCATCATCACTTTGGATACTATTTTATAGAAAGAGTTGCATAGACTTATAGGCCTAAATTTTCCCATAGAATCTGCCCCAACAACTTTAGGGATTAAGGCAATAAAAGTGGAGTTCAACTCCTTAAGGATTCTTCTAGACCCAAAAAATTCTTTTACCACATTAACCGTATCCTTCCCCACAATATTCCAAAATTATTAAAAGAAAAACATAGCGAATCCATCAGGGCCCAGAGCTTTATCCCCTTGAAAGGAGAAGACAACTTTTTTGATTTCTTCAGCAAACGGGATGGCAGCAAGGGTCTTATTCTGAAAAGGGTTTATAATATTAGGAATATTGTTGACCAGATTGAGTTGATGGGTTTGATCAAGATCCTCATTACTAGACAAGAGCTGCTTGAAGAATCTAACAGCTTCATCCCTGATTTCATCCTTATTTGTCAGAGTGTTGTTCTCAACAGTTAGCTTGGTGATTCTATTAGCTGCCTTATGTTTTAGGGAAGTCATGTGGATAAACTTAGTGTTTCTGTCCCTTGCCTTCAGCCATATAGCCCTGGATCTCTATCTCCAATATATTTCTTCCCTTGAAATTATGGTATGAATGTTGTCAAGGACCTTATCTTCCATGGATTTGGAATACTTTGTGTAGCCCTCTTTCTGATGGAGATTTGAATCTGGTTCAGTTCCTCCTTTAGCTTTTTCTTTGAATCAAAAATATCACCAAAGACCTTTTTGTTCCAAGTCTTAATGTTGGTTTTGACATGTTTAAGTTTTTTGGCAACTTTATACATGGTTGTTCCATTAATATCAAGATTCCACCATTTAGCAATGGACTTTTCAAGATTGGGGTGGGATATCCACATCTTTTCAAAGCGAAAGGGGAATCTTTGATTTTGCTTAGAGTTCTCAGCAACAAAGGAAATGGGATAATGATCTGATCCAATTCTATCAATGATAGAAAGGGAACAACTATGAGAAAGAATCCAATCATTAGAGAGAAGAGCTCTATCAAGTCTTACCTGGATAAGATCTTCCCCATCTCTTCAGTTTGACCAAGTGTAGGAGGCTCCACTGAGATCCAGATCAATAAGAGCATTGTCATTGATAAATTCCATCAGGTCGGATCTACTTTTAGGTTGAGCTTGACTACCTCCAAATTTTTCTCTATCTTGCAAAGGAGTATTGAAATCTCCCATTACAATCCAACTATTCATAGAGAAATTTTTCCTTTTTTGCTGAACTTTTTCCCAAAATTTACTTCTAGCATGTTTGGAATTAGGGGCATAGATGTTAGTTATAACAAATTCCTTCTCATCAAAAATATTTCTAGCTTTAAGGATATAATATTGCCATCCTCTTCAATCATATCTCCAGAAGTTGTGCTTTTATTCCAGAATATAGCAACTCCTCCAAAGGCGCCATTTGAGCTACTGCCACAGACTCCCCCATTTTTAAAAAACTTAATTTTCTCCACTTTTTCTTTGCTCATTTTAATTTCCTGAATCAGGATAATATCCAGATTTTGATCTTGAATAAGATTCCTTAATATATCCTATTTATTGAGACCATTTAGGCCTCTGATGTTCCATGATATTACCTTCATTTTGAGATCTAGGGGCAGGACTCCTTGATAGTTCTCTTCCTTCCATCAGCTATGCTTTGTTTACTCTCCTGGTCCCTGTGCCATTTCATGGTTTTGCGTCTTGGTGGGGATCTTGATGCCCCAAAATCTGCCTTGGATCTAGTTCTGGTTTTTACTCCATTAGGACCTCCTGTCTTCTTGGTCTTAATTTTCTTTTCATTTTCTATCGGGTTTTCTTCTTGTTGTTCTGCCTTGGATTCATCATTTTCCCTGGATTCATCTTGTATGTTACTCCAAAGCTTTTCTCTTTTCCGGGGTGAAGTGGTCATATTTACTTCTATGTTTTGGAATAAGGCATTTAAGTTTGCTTGTGGTGATCCAAACTTGTTGCTCCTTCTCATTTCTATTTCCTGTTCCTGAAGCTCTTTCCCTAAACAGGGTTCTTCTTTCTCTGACATGGGTTCATATCATTCCTCATGATGTGAGTCAGTGATATCCTCAATCTCACCATCCTCAAGGGTCTCTGTACTGATTTCATCCTCCTTTTCTTGCAACTGAAGGGCTTCAAAGGTATTACCTATTTTGATCTCAAACTCCTTAGTTTCATTCTTCTTGTTCCCCTTCAAAGTAGGGTCTTTAGTTAAGTCACTGGATTCATTTTCCTGATTTTCTGTAATCAGATTTCCACTTTTTTCTTCTGCCTTATTGCAGACTTTGTTGTTATTTTTTTCTTTCCATACCGGTTTATTAATATTTTTGTCTTTAATCATAGGTCTTTTAGGGTTGCTGGACAAGCCTTAGCCCAGCGACCTGCTTTTTTGCAAGAAAAGCACACAAAAGGGAGAGATTCAAATTCAATGGATTGTTCCCATAACCCAGTTTCGAATTTATATCAATGGTACTTGGGAGATCCATATTTTGTGAAATATTGACGTAGATGCGTGCATACACAAGTCTCTTGTGAGCTGCAGTCATTGGGTCTTTCACAATAAGCTCCCCAAAGGAGTTAGCAATTCCTGAGAAAACATCCTCCACCCAGTATTCCAATGGTAGTCCAGGCATTCTAACCCACACTGGGGCAGATTCAAAAAAGGAATCATTTAGTTCCATGTTAGGGGTCCATTTTCTTAAAGAAAGAGATGATTTACCAAACATCCAGGGGCCTCCACTTAGAAGTGCTTCCAAATCTTCCCCGCATGAAAATGAAAACACAAAAAAAACCCTTGGCAGGCTAGAAACTTCAACATGTCCTTTCATTGTCCATTTTCTTTTAACAAAGGATCTAACATCCTCAATATTAGGTCGAGGTCCGACAAATTTTCCCACCAAAGAGAGAGTCATTAAAGAAATGCTATGATCAATAACCAAATCAGGAACCTCAATTGCAATTTTACCTATTCTATTGTCTGATATATCCTTCACAAAGGGGAGAGAGGATTTACCAGTCAGTTTACCAGAGGCATGTCTAGTGAAGAGGCTATTCCATGGTTTAGGTATTCGCCCCTCCTTGGTAGTACCTAAATTAGCCTGCACCGCCTCGGGGCAAGAATCTTGCATGTTTTTTAAATTTTTCAGGATTGGGAGGAGGGTCCCATGTTCATGGATCCTCATCCTGTCTTCCATCCTCATCATCAGTTGTATGTCCTCGAGTTGCAGTGCATTCAGACCCACAGGACCCAACATTGTTGTTCCCTCCATTTCCCGAATTCAAATTTCTCCCTGCAAACGTTGTTCCCTCCGCTGTTCCCTCCATTTCCCCCTGCTAGTTTTGATATTCTCCGGCCTTGCTATGATGCTATTCTTTAAAGACAACATGTTGATGCAATATTAATATTCACACTAAAAACCTATTTACATTATTTTGCATTTTAAACAATAGATAGAAGTAAATGTTTATTTTCTTTTACTAACATCTATACTTCTACATTTAATTAATTTCATTTATTTATTTTTCTTTACAATATGCTATAAAGGAAGAAATAACTTTCATTTCAAGAAGTAAATACAAATATATAATATCTCAAAAAATATAGAAACATACTTCAAATTTTAATATATTTCTTTCTTGCAAGATCAAAATCTAAATAAAGAGTACATCTTATTTCATGATAAAACATAGTTTAAAGAATAGATTTATTTCATCAAGGTAAACTTTACAAATAGGTAGATACCCAACTTATCCTCTCATTTCTACTAAATGAGGGCTTCCAAAATAAATACATTTTTATTATTTTAACTAAATACAAATAACAATAGGATCAACTCCTATCTTTTCTTTCCTTTCTTTCCCAAGCAAACCTGCAATAAAAAGATTTTAGGTTGTGACCATGGAGGGCTCACCTCCCAACCTAGGCTTACTAGAAGCCACCCCTGAGCTTGGAGAACCAAGACCTAAACAGGATACACACAAGCAATACATAAAAGACAAGACAAATGTCACAACATTCACATTCCCATCCCATGGCTAAACATCATCACAAATATGATTTTTAAATGGGTAAAGGTGGACTAAGTACCTTGAGGAGAAAACTGCAAATAGGAGAAACACATTGTCATTGGAAGGCAACCAAGAACACATCCACAACTTCCAAACTTGTCCCAACCATTCCTTATGACCCCCAAGGCATACAAGATGACAAATCTCCCCTTATGACCCCCAATGCATAAACAATCACTATGCAGCAAGGGTCACAAAAATCCCTTGAGACTAACTCTCTTTCGAAGAGAGCCTCTCACTCTAAGGTTATCAAACAACCCTTCACCCCAAGGCCACTTTACCCTCCCAAGGGTGAGTTTGGCCTTGAAAAATCCCAAAACATAAATATAAAAAACTCAATTAAAACCAAGGGAAGAACACAACATCTTCCTACACAAATAAAAACAACAATGGGAGAAAACAAATGCAAACACACAATCTTTCAAAATTTACAACATAAATAGATAGTGATTCAACCAACCTTGAATTTGCCAAAGGGATGCAAATGATAGTTTGTAGTAGAGCTTCCCAAATCCACAACTTCTTCCTTCTCAAGACTTAACCAAAATTTCCTATACTAAACTTTCAAAAAATTCTCAAGATTCTAAGTCTCCAAAAATGGAGAGTGGGTGATTAGCATCCTAAGTGTCAAACCCTTCCCTAAGAAGGCTCCTCTCAATCTTTCCAACCTCTTGGATAGAGTGTGAGCTCACATTGGTTGGTCTTCCCAACTTCTTATAGGCTTACTAAAACTGACAACTAAAAAAGGTAAGAGAAAGTGGGGAAGAGAAACTGACACATGAAAGGAAGGTTACGGAATCCTCTAGGTTGGATTTTCGTTCATCTTGGGAAAAACAATTTTTGAGGTGTCTAATCAATCACATGGGAGTGGTTACATGCTTAAAAATGCCCCTAAGCCACAGGTATACCATATGGACCCTTGGAAAAGCCCCTAAACTAACCCTAGGAGTCAATTTGACCCCGTAGAAACCCACCTGAGGTTTACCTATGGGTCAAACTTGAGTTGACCACTCCAAAGGCTCTCTACCCAAGACAAATCTGGGACCACACTCAAATATTTGAAAAAGGCATTGGTTGAAACAATTTCCCTCCAAGAGACATCTCATTTTCAACACTTTTTACAACACATGTGTCAAGTGACACAATAAAAATACATTACTTAATTACACATGGAAATTATCTTTTTGGATTAAAAAAATTAATAAATAAAATTTAACACAGATTCAAACATTTACGTTTATGAATAAAACACGATACATACGGGGTGTTGTCTTTCCAAATAGATAATCCCTAGTTTTACAAATGCACAAGGGTCTAGGCTTGATTCTCCGTATTGTTTCCATGATCAGATGGATAGTTTTCCTACACATCTCATTTTACACATCAGTAATTCCCAAACAACCACATATAAATTTAACATATAAAAGAATAAAATTTCAATCACATTGCATACAATTGCCATTATACAAATCAATTTACTATATATTGAATGCAATCCATAGGAAGCAATTCACTTAACGACATTATCATAATCCTCAAAAATTTCAACCATTCATAAGACATGCATCATATTTCTAACATCATAATAAAGTTCTGCAAATCAAAACAAATGACATACACCATATCAATGTTATCCAATCTTGGGATCATATAAAATTCTATATCCATAATGCATAGAAATGATAACAGTTCCAACATAAAAATAACCAAAATGCTAGGATGGGTCGGGGTAGGGCCTCACACCCTCCCCCTCTAGTTATGAACTTCCTCCTAGAGCTCATAAAAAATATGGGGGTACTGAGATCTCATACGTGATGCGTCCTCCCATGATGTTGTAACCACATCATAGTAATCCCACTAGACCCTAACCTGGTCCAACTCTCGACATCAAAGGGCCAACGTCCGACGAGCCAAAATGTGAATGGGCTCCAAAGCTAGCTGTTCGTCTGACTCCACCTAGAAGGCATTCCAATCAAAAATATGAGACATCATATATATACTTCCTCAAAACTGATACATGAAACACATCGTGGATGCGTGACAGGCTAGGTGGCAATGCTAAACGATAGGCAACTGGTCCTATCCTCTCAAGGATCTCAAATGGCCCTACAAAGCAAGGTGTGAGCTTAGAACCCTTTCAGTAATGGATTAGACTCTTATGCAGTCACACTCTCAAGAAGACTTTGTCCCCAACCAAGAAGCTATGATCTATCCTCTTCGCATCTGCATACTTCTTCTGTCTATCCTAGGCCTCTCTAAGATGTTGCCTAATCAAATCCACTTACTGCTCCATATCTTGAACTATCTCAGGACCGATAGCTACTCTATCCTCAATATGGTCCCAACTCAATGGTGTTCTATAAGGCCTGTTGTATAATGCCTGAAAGGGTGGCATCCCCAAAGAAGTGTGATGCCCATTGTTATAGGCAAACTCTACCAAGGGAAGGTACTCTTCCCATCTGGTCTGGTGATCCATGATGTACATGCAGAGCATGTCCTCTAACACCTGGTTATCCCTCTCTATTTGTCCATCCATTTTCAGATGATAGGCTATGCTGAAATTGAGTTTGGTGCCCATTGCTACCTGTAACGCCTTCCAAAAGGAAGAAGTGAAGAGGGAATCCCTATCATAAATAATCTTGCATGAGATGCTATGAAGTCTGACAATGTCCCACAAGAATACCTATGCCACTGTTGGTGTTTTGAAGGTAGCCTGAACTGGTGAGAAGTGGGCCACTTTGGTCAACTTGTCAACTGTCACCAAGATGGCATCATGGCGACGGGATGACATGGGAAGACCAATGATGAAATCCATGGATATAGTATCCCACTTCCACTCTGGTATAGCATGAGACTAGAGCAACCCACCTGGATGGCGGTGCTCTACCTTGACTCTCTGACACTCAAGACATCAGGCTACTAACTCAGCAATAAGTTGTCGCATACTTGGCCAATGATAGAACTATCTCAAGTCTGCATGCATCTTCTTAACTCTGGGATGTGCTGCATAAGGAGCTCTATGAGCCTCCATCACAATGAAATCTCACAACTCTTCAAAAGAAGGTACATAGATGCACCTTCTATGGCATAATAGTCCATCAGACTCTAAGGAATAATCAACATACTTTCCCTCCAGGGTCTCCTAAGATCGCATCACTTGACAAATCTTTAAATACCATCCATCCTTTTGCAACCACTATAATATATGATCTCTCAAATCTGTGCCCATAGACATGGAGTATACCTCATGACGTCTCCTACTCAAGGCATTTGCAACTACGTTTTCTTTCCCCTTGATGTAGTGAACGTCAAAATCATACTCGCATAAAAAATCCATCCATCTCCTCTGGCAAGCATTAAGATTAGGTTGAGTGAATATTTACTATAAGCTCTGATGGTCTGAATGAAGCTCAAAATGATGACCCAAAAGGAAGTGTCTCCACCTCACAAGTGCTTGCATTACTACTGCAAGCTCAAGGTCATGAGTAGGGTAGTTAAGATCATGAGTCTTAAGTTTCCTAGACTCAAATGCTATAGCTCTACCATCCTGCATGAGGATTGCTCCTAAACCCTCTAAGGAAACATCTACACAAACCATGAAGTCAGCTGATGGATCTAGCACTATAAGGATAGGTGCACTAGTAAGTGCCCTTTTCAATTCCTGAAAGGCCCTCTCGCACTTCTCTATCCACTCAAATTTCTTCCTCTTATGCTGGAGAGAAGTAATAAGATGTTCAACTCTAGAGAATCCCTCAACAAAGCATCGGTAATAACCTGCTAGGCCCATGAAGCTCTTGACTTCTGTCACACTAGTTAGCACTAGCCAATCCATAATAGCTCTGATCTTTTATGGGTCAACGAAGATCCCATCACTGGATATAACATGTCCTAGGTATTTGACCTCTGATCTAAAGAAAGCACACTTCGACAAATTGCCGTCTAACTAGTTGTCTCTCAAACACTGCAATACCTATCTCAAGTGCTCCTCATGCTCCTTCTCATTCCGAGAATATATCGATATGTCATCTAGGAACACAATCACAAAATGGTCAAGGAAGGTGTGGAATACCCCATTCATGAGGCTCATGAATACAACTGGAGCATTCGTAAGACCAAATGGAACCACAGTGC
The DNA here is from genome assembly GCF_030272615.1 of Cryptomeria japonica. Classification (NCBI taxonomy): domain Eukaryota; kingdom Viridiplantae; phylum Streptophyta; class Pinopsida; order Cupressales; family Cupressaceae; genus Cryptomeria; species Cryptomeria japonica. Next base: position 306,223,321 of record NC_081408.1, read on the forward strand.
ACTCATAGTGGCCATACCTAGTGTGAAAAGCGGTCTTGTGGATATTGCTCTCCACTATTCTCAATTGATGGTACTCTAACTTCAGATCTATTTTGGAAAATACTTTGGCACCTTGAAGTTGGTCAAATAAATCATCGATTCTGGGCAAAGAGTATTAGTTCTTGATGGTCACTTTGTTCAACTTTCACTAATCCATACATAACCAAAGGGATTTGTCCTTCTTCTTTACGAATATGAATGGTGCGCCCCAAGGGGATACACTAGGATGAATGTGACCCTTCTCTAGAAGTTCCTCAAGTTGCATCTTGAGCTCATTAAGCTCATTTGTGGTCATCCTATAAGGTGCTCTTGAAACTGGCTCAACTCCTGGTTCAAGGTCTATGTGAAAGTCAATCTCTCTACGGGGTGGCATACCAGGCAGCTCTGAAGGAAAAACATCTGAATATCCTTTAAGGATAGGATGGTCTTCAATAGATGGTTCCTTATCGTCATCTTCCTCTCTATCACTGATGGTGATGGCAAATAACTGGCATCTCTTTCGCATGCTCCACTTAAGCTGCATTTCAGAAATCATATGAAGTGAGATGGGTCTTCGAATCCCATAGATTACTATGGGAGAACCATGATCATCCTCACACTCGATCTTTTTCTAGTGACAATCCATCTTGGCTCTGTGGGTGTATAGCCAATCCATGCCAAGTATGATTCCATAAGATCCAAGTGGTGTAACTCGAAGGTCTACTAAGGTGGTTGCACTACCAATCTAAAGCTAGCATCCCCTAACCTCTAATTCCACTGACACTCTAGCCCCTGAAGCTAACTCCACTTCCCAACTGACATCTTGCCTAGTTTCCACTAGCCCACAATGCTCCACAACCAATGGAGAAATAAAGGAATCTATAGCCCTTGAATCAAACAAGATAGAAACACTGCTACCTCTGATCATACCTGCAATCTCAATAACTGTGGCCTGATGCTCTGCCTGGCTATTGTCAACCACTGCGAAGACTCTACGGGACTTTCCCATATCCCCAACTATAGGCTTTGATGCTTCCATCCGCTGACTATCTGCCATCTGACCCTAAGGACACTCTCTCGCCATGTACCCCATGGCTCCACAAGTGAAACAAGCACCACATGCCTGAAACTGAACACCCTAAGGCCTAGAGTATGACTGCCCGCCTGTTCTGCTCGAACCACTGTACCCACCCTTGGAGGACTGATGAGTCTACACTGGAGGTGTGTAGAGAACCTGTGGTTGTTGATCTCATCTAAGACTCTATGACTACCACTACTTGGGCTTAAAGCCCTGCTAACTCTACGGTGGCCTCTGCCTCTGATTCTGCTATGACTGCTGTGGAGGATGAGGTTTGAAGGACCTTGATGAATGTTTGTCATTACCCTTCCAGTGAGGTTTCTGAAACCCATAAGTCTAAGGTATAGGGTTTTGGTTCTGGAACCAATCCCTCGTGTCCTGAGGTCTACCATGAATCTCCTCTTCTATCAAGGCCTTCTCCATGGCAACCCGGAGGCTTCCTGGAGTGGTCATCCTCATCAATCCTACTATTCCGACATTCAATCCCCTGATAAAACGGTTGATGAGAAGCTTCTCGTCCTTCAGGTAGTCTACATAAGGTAAGAGCTCAAAGAATTTGCTCTCATATTGGGTCACTGAGAGACCCTTCTACTGAAGGTCATGGAACTCATCGATCCTATGCTGCCTGAAGTGCTCTAACAAGTATCTATCCCTGAACCTCTCTGTAAAGATCTCCCAAGTGATGGTGTCTGCAACTATACCACACTTGTACTCCTCCTACCTCCACCATGTGGAAGTCGTTCCTCTCAAAAGGTGAACCGCTACTCATGCCTTTAGATTGCTCTCATAGGGATGCAATGCAAAGCACCTATCCAGACTCAAAAGCCAAGCCTCAGCTTCTACCCCATCGGTAGACCCTCCAAAAGATGGTGGCTGAAGGCGCAAAACCTCCCTGATCTGATCCCCGGGATCACGACGTGCTCTCTCAAAATATAGTGGCACTGCTATTGGAGGTGGTTTGGGTAGATGAACGGACTCAGGCTCATGCTCAACTTAACACTCTAAGGGATTAGTAGGTGGACTCCTACTTCGCTCCCTAACTATTGATCTATGACTCTCAGAATTCTGGTTGTCTACCTGAAGATCTACTGTTGGGAGCCTATCCTGAACTATCCCTATCAGGTTCTGAAGTGCAACTAAGATATCTTGATTTAGATCAATTGGTTGTCTGGGAGGAGCCTCTGGTTTCCTTTCCAGAACTAATTCCTCCCTATCGACATCTTCGCGTGCCATGTGTGCATGTCTATGACCCCTACCGCGCTTGCGAGCTTGTCACATAGTCGGAGGCATCCTTATGAGAAAATAAAATAAAATGAAATAAATAAATAATTTTGGAGAAAATTTAAATAATTTAAATAATTAAAGCGAAACGTAATGGAGAAATGTTCCTAGTGTTGGAAACCTTGCTCTGATACCAAAATGTCATGCCCAAACTTTTGGGCAAAAACACAACAAATAATTTTTTTAAAACATCCTAATAAAACTAATTATGCTAAAATAAAGATGCAACAATTAGGTTTTGTCTTAACTATAGGTTAACTCAGAATATAAATGAGTTGTTTAGTAAAATTAATTTAATTAACTTAACTATGCATGCAATAACAATTTCATGCGGAAGTAATTCTCCAAAAAGTGTCATTATCATTATTATTAATTAATAAATTAATTTAAACAAGTAATCCCTATCTTATTAGCCAAGAGATATGAATAATCTCAAATAATATTTAAATTCTCTAGGAATAATTAAAATAATGCTTGCACTTAAATTTAAATATTCAATTGAGCAAATGAAATCAATGCGATTAGATTCTTCTACTAAAGTTAACTAAAACATTAATAACAATTGCCCTAAATAATTCATTTCCCGAAATGCCAAAATTTAATCTTTTTTTTTTTTGGCAAGGTGGCAATGCCACTTGATATATTTTATTAATAATATATAATTTTTACAATATATTTAAAAGCTGGTTCAAACTAAGCTCCTAGAGAAAACAACCAGCAAGAAAAACTCTGGTCATTGCTCATCAGCATGACTATAGAAGAGAAGCAGTGAACAATCCTCTAGCCAGAGCTAGTTACAAAATAGAGATCAGCAAAGGAGCATGCAGGATCATTTACAAATAGGAGCATGCTAGCTTATTTACAAAATAAGTTCTTGGGATATCTTGAAGGCCCTGCAACAAAGAACTCTTGCAACCAAAATTGACATGCCCCTACACCAAAAAACACCTGCAATATATATATATATATATATATATATATATATATATAGAACTCAGAGAATTTGCAAGAAACACAAGGGTCCAAAACATCACTGACACCAATGACATGAGATCCATGGTCTACCATTATAGACAAATGCCAAAGGAGAAGAGGTGAATGCAGAAAAGCTAGAGTGAAATGAAGCCCAAAATTTTTTATGCCGTAAATGAAAAGAAAGAGGAGATATATCATAAAAAAATTGACAAACCAAAAGAAGCGGTGTATAGAGATAATCATGAAAACAACACCATGCCAAAATTTAAATGGCATATGAAGGACAGATTCCCAATCTGAAAATAAATATCTCCATATTTTGCACCAGAAGAGAGTACCAAACACACGAACAACATCAATAACAACCAACTCATCATTAATGAATGCCAAGTGATGATCGAGTAAAGCAAAGTACCTCAAATCAAAACCAAATGGAATTATGAAAAGAAATACCTCACCAAGAGGAGACAATATCAACTCGTATAAACGAGCAATCATATAATAAGAAAGATTAAATACTCGACTCTCTACAAGCTATACTTAATAGGTTTGGGAAGCTCATCAAATCACACCCCAATCGAGAGGAATTAATAACAGTTTTATCACAACCCATATTAGTGAGGCAATCAGCCAATGCATTACCTTCACAATAAACATGAGAGATGATGAGGTGCTCAAACATATCAAGAAGAATCCATATTTGTTCAAGAATACATCGAAAATGCCAATTATCAGCTTTTCTTGCCTTGCAAGTATTAATGACAATAGCTGAATCACCTTCAATATGAAGGTATTTGAAATTGAAATCCTTAGCCATAACAAGACCTTCTAAAAGAGCACAAGCCTCAGCCATATTATTTGTGCCAAAAGAAATTGGCATAGCTTTTAATGCTAATAAAAAACCCAAATGATCATGAAAAGCTATCCCTATTCCTGAATCACTAAGATTTCCATGGGAGGATCCATCAAAATTCAATTTACAAAAAAGGGCATTAGAAGGTTGCCATTTTATGGAATTTCTGTCTATAGGTGTTTTCCAAATCCTTGGAAAGACAAGTGATACAAGAATAATGATACTTTTCCAAGAAGAGATCATAAAATTGTCCCAAGAAGAGAACTCTGAATTCATATTAAAATATTTCTGAACATGAGCATTAACTTGCTCAATAATACTTCTTTCCAAAATCCCATGAACAACCGATAAATCCGATGAGTCACATCTAAAAATGAGCTTGTTTCTTTCCCACCAAATGACCCATATGACTGAAGAGGGAATTATAAACCACAAACAAGCAAATAGAGAAGATGAATACAAAATTGGCCAAGACTGAAATATGTCCCATAAAGATAAAGGTAAAGGGAATGAAAGAGATAAATTTTGGAGGACAAAATGCCAACAACTACTCGCAAACTCACAATGAATAAAAAGATGATTGACATCTTCAAGAGCTTTACCATATAAGACACAAGAAAAGGAGGCTGCAATATTAAATTTGACTAAACGGTCACTAGTCAAAATTCTATTTTGCAGCACGAGCCAGGAAAAAACACCAGCTTTAGGTAATACTGAATTATTCCAACAGAACAAAAAGGCATGATGAGGAGCATTTTGATTGGCCATTTGTTGAATAACAAAATATCCTTCTTTAACAGAGTAGTTTCCTGATTTATAAGGGCACCAAATAAGTTGATATTTGATGTTAGAAAGGAAAGCCACTCGGTCTTGCAAAACAGATTTAAAATTTTGAATTTCCTACAAGGACAATGGAAGAGTAGAGGGATCCTTCCATGAGACCTTGTGAGAAAATAGATCAACACTCTCTACATAATCAACCAATCTAACTCCCCATGATTGAGAAAGTCAACTAAAACAAAAGCAAGAGAATAATGCTGCGAAAGAGGGGGAAAGCCATTCCAGGAGTCTTTCCAAAAAAGAATATCCTCCCCCGAATGGACCTGCCAAGAGAGAAAATTAGAGACCACTTCCCTACATGAGATCATAAAGTTCCAAATAGCAGACCCTTGTGGAGGATTAGAAATTGTGAAGATCCTAGTAGGATTCTGGGAATGCAAATACTTAGCATGCATAATTTGGCACCACAAAGATTGGGGCTTAGTATACATAGACCAAACTAGTTTGCCCCCAAAAGCCCTATTTCTTTTAGATAATTCCTAAATCCCAACACCACCAACTTGCTTGGAAAGAGACATCCTAGTCAAAGAAATTAGTGGAATCTTTTTATCTTTTGTCATGTTATTTTTCCAAAGAAAAGATCGAATAATCTTTTCAATTTGGGAGATGACTGATCTGGGAGCTTGAAGAACTAAGATATAGCAATTAGGAATGGCACATAGGACTATTTTAATGAGAATTATCCTACCTGAAAGAGACAACCACCAAGCCTTCCAAGCACAACTACGAGATTTAAGTCCCTCAATAACCAAATTCCAAAATGAAGACTTAGCAAATCCCATAAAGAAAGGAATCCCCAAATAGGTAGAAGGAAGAGAGTCTACTGGGAAACCTAAGATATTCACAAGTCTATCAGCCACCAACTGAGGAGTATTAAAAATGAAGGTCTTGGATTTATGGGGGCTAATCTGTTGGCCAGATCCAGTAGTATAAGTATCCAAAATAAATTTAATATGAGTAGCCTCTTGAATAGAAGAAGACCCAAATAAAAGTGTATCATTGGCAAAAAGGTTACGAGTGATTGAAATATCAGAGTTAGGAATTGACACCCCTTGCCAAAAGCCCAGATCCCTTTGCTTAATAACCAATCGACTAAAAGCTTCTACCATAATGATAAATAAGAAAGGAGATAAAGGATCTCCTTGTCTAACACCCTGGGTTGAAGAAAAGTATCTAGAGGGAGCTCCATTAATGATGATAGAAAATGAAGTAGTAGAAATACAACTCTTGATCCATTTACACTAGCTTTCAGAGAAACCAAATTTTCTCAAAACTTTGAGCAAAAAAGCCCAGCAAACTTTATCATAAGCCTTCATCATATCAAGTTTGACCACAAAAGTTGGGATATTGGACAAATTTATGGAATATAAAGTTTCATGAGCAACAATTGCTCCCTCATGAGTTTCTCGACCCGAAACAAAACCTCCTTGTTGAGGAGAGATGATATGAGGAAGGAGAATTTTAAGTCTTAAATAAATAGCCTTGGTGAAGATTTTGTAAATAGAGTTGCACAATGAAATGGGTCTAAATTCAGCAAAAGTTTGGGGATCCTTCGATTTCGGGATAAGGGCAATATAAGTGATGTTAAATTTTTTAAGGATATACCCACCCTTTCTAGACTCTTCCAAAGCCATTAATAAGTCAAAACCAATAAAATCCCAACATTTCTGAATTTTTTTTTTATTTCTTACAGCTATTAAAATACCAAATTTAATGTTGACTAATATAATCCCCTATGGGGTAAATATTTACAATAGTCTTTTATTAATTTCCATTAATAAATTTTCTAAAAGGAATTTAACCTAAACGTTCACATATATATATATATATATATATATATATATTAAAGCATAGAATTGATTGATTTAAAATAAATGACAAAATAAAACTATAAACCCCTTTAAAATAAAACATTTATCCACATAACTAAAATTACCTATGAGGTTACCCTTTTCAAATTTGAAAAGCGTTTCCCCCTTTTTTATTTTATTTAAACATTAAAAACTCCATGAAACCTAACTAGGGTTTCTTTATTTTTAAAAATCTATTAATAAACCTCTAAACCCTTTTTATTTTTACTTTTTACTTTACCCTAACCCGAAATTCGAGTAAGGGTTTTATATCACATATTTCATTTTGAAAAGACTTGACTCATTGTGTGCTATGCAGGTTGTTTTGATAATGGCGAAGGAGGGTTTTAACGGCGATGAACTAAGAAAAGGCGGGTGATGTTGGTGGTGGGTGCCACCTGCAGTGGCACCGAGGGCCACCACTGTGGGTCACGGTGCCGTGGGCGCCCTTGTGGGCCTCGGCCCACAATGGCACCTCGGCACCTCTATGGGTCGTAGCCCACAGAGGGCCCAAGCCACCCCGAGGTAGGCCCATATGGAGCTTGTTGGTATTTTGGTATGGTTTTGTCATTGATGTCAACACCTACTAACACTTATCAACTCTGGCACTTTGGAGAATCAGCAACATTCATTGGAAAGCAAGCGACTTATGCACAGTCACCGGTATATGGTACACCGATAGGATATAATGTTCACTGACACTTGGAATGGCATGGAAAACACCTGGTTATGTCAAAGACACAGTTTGGACACTTTGTCTTGGAGATTTGTTCATTTGCATATTTTCTTTTATCGGCAAATAGTTCCAGGTTATACACCAACAGGTTTATCTTTTCCAGATGAGCACGACACACTATGGAGATGTCTTATTATTGTTGTAAATGCATCAAGCCGACATGTTGAATCAGTTATTGCATCGAACATTGTTTTATTTGTAAATTGATTTTATTGTAATATCCTTTAGAGTTGACCTACTAAAATTGGTCTTAGTTATTATATAAATGTAAGATCTTATTTGTAAGATTAGTGTGCAATGCGAAAGTGAAATTGTGTGAAGGTATATGTGAGAATAAGCAAAGCTATACACACAGACATCATTTGAAGGTTGAAGGAGGGTTTTTGTGAAGACAATCAGAACTACATTGGTACTGAATCTAGCATAGAAAGATGATAATTTGAGCAGTACATTCTTATTGGATTTAACTATCCAATTGTAGTCAGTGTGACTCTTATTTCTGTTTGAGTAGTGAGCTCTAGGCGCTTGGCCTTTCTGCATGTGCAGACCCCATTTGTATACACATGCTATCTGTAGTAGTATCATCTGATTGTGGGTAAGGTTTCCCACTGTGGTTTTTCCCCTTATAGGGTTTCCACATACAAACTTTGGTGTTATGTGTTGTGGATGTTATTGCCTTTCTATTTTATGCATTAATCTTTGCCGGTACTATAATTAACTGATAAAACTATCTACCGGCATAAAAAATTGGTTTACCAGTATTAATCATTAAAGTTGGTTAAGTTGTTTTTGGTTTGAATTTATTAGACAACTGATTCATCCCCTCCTCTCAGTTGTCTCCAGGACCTAACAATTGGTATCAGAGCCTAGTCCTCTTTTTGCAAAATTTTAACAGCTTGAGGAGATCCAATGTCTACTAACTATTTCAAGAAGGACAGTCTTAAACTTGATGGAACCAACTATGGAATATGGAAGATCAGAATGGACACACATCTGAATTGCACTGGAAAGGACATCTAGGATGTTACAAAGAATGGCTATAGAACTCCTACAACTAGTCAGCCTAATCCACCAAACTTGGCTAAAGATGAAGAAAATGATTGCAAAGCAAGAGAAGCACTTTTGAGTGCATTACAAGATCAACAAATCATGGGATTATCAGATAGATCAACTGCTAAAGCTATTTGGGATCATTTGGAAACACTGAATGAGGGAGATTCCACAGTCAAAATTGTAAAACTTGAAAGCTTCGGGGTTAGGTATGAAAATCTGAAAAATGGAAGAAGATGACAGGATTTATGCTTTATGGAAAGAGTTAATGAAATTGTTTTGGGTATTAAATGTTGTGGAGGAACCTTAAGTGAAGATGAAATTGTTTCAAAAGTTTTAAGAGGATTGCCACCGGCATATAAAATGAAGTTTACCGCTATAAATGAGTTAAGAACAATGCCTAATACATTAGTAACTAGGGATATATTGATTGGAAAACTTTCGGCCTTTGAAATTGAGGAATTTGGTCCCATTGCTACTATAAAGACAGATTTAGCTTTTAAGGCATCAACATCATCTGCACCATCATTTGACAAGTCTGATTGGAAAGCCTTTTATGCAAGCAAGAGAGAAAATGAAGAACTTGAAGTACTTGAAGCACTATTTGCAAGGAAAATGCCTAAAGGTTCAGTTGGAAGTAAGTATGAAGGTAAAGCAAATGCTTTAACTGTAATAATATTGGTCATATGGCTTCTAGATTCCCTGATAGACATGCTAGACTAAGAGAAGAAGCTAGGAGAACATACAAGCCTAACCCTGAATATCAGAGATATAGATTTAAGAAAAATAAAGATAAATCTTGTTATCTTGCTGACGAAGGAGTCGCCGATGATTTTGATGAAGATCTGACATACAATGGATAAGTTTTTGTTGCTATAACAGAAGATCAATCGACACCTACTATTCAACTAGTAGGGTAGGCCTTGGCAGCTAAATTTGAAGTTAAGGATGAATGGATCATTGATTTAGGATGCTCACATCATATGACTGGTGATAAAAACAAATTCTTGAACTTTCAGGAATATAATGGAGGCTTAGTGAGATTTGGAGATGATAAAGCTTGTTTGATAAAAGTTAAAGGTACAATATCTCTTGATGGTAAGCATAATACTGACAATGTTTACTATGTGGAATGTTTAAAGCATAATCTTTTGAATTTTGGTCAATTAGTTGAGAAAGGATTTCAGTTACAATTCAAAAATGGAAATTGCAAAATCATGAATAGAACTGGTTTGGAAATTGCAACTAATAATCAAACTAGAGGTAACATCTTTCATTTGAATAATAGTGAAAAGACATGCTTGATTATATTGATGAAAGTTGGCTATGACATAAGAGACTTTGTCATGTAAATTTTGATTTCATGGTAAAAATCAGTACTACTAAGGCAGTTAGAGATTTACCTAAAATTGTCAAACCTCACAATACAGTATGTAACGAATGTCAATTTGGAAAACAAGTTAGAGATACTTTTAAAAGTATTCCAGAAAAATCAAATAATTCTCTTGACTTAATTCATACTGATTTATGTGGTCTAGCTAGAACTAAAAGTTTGCAAGGTGATAGATATTTTATTCTAATCATTGATGACTATTCTAGAATGTGTTGGGTTACTTTTCTCAGAGAAAAATCAGAAGCACTTGGAAAGTTCAAACTGTTCAAAGCAATGGTAGAGAATGAAACTGGTAAGAAAATCAAATGTCTGAGATTAGATCAAGGAGGATAATTTACATTTAAGGAATTTCATGCATTCTGTAAAGTGAATGGAATCAAAAGACAGCTATCAGTACCTTAGACACCACAGCCGAATGGAGTTGTAGAGAGGAAAAATAGAATTATTTTGGATGTAGCTAGAAGTATGTTATCAGAAGAAAATCTACCACATGTGTATTGGAGAGAGGCAGTAAGCACAACGGTCTAGACATTCAACAAAGTTCACATCAAAGGAGAAACTGGTAAGACCCCTCATGAACTATGGTTTGGTATTACACCTACTCTTAAATATTTCAGAATATTTGGAAGCAAATGCTATATTAGAAGAGATGAGTATATTGGAAAATTTGATCCTAGAAGTGATGAAGGAATATTTCTTGGTTATTCATCTAAGAGCAAGGCATATAGATGTTTTAACAAGAGATTTCAGAAAATTGTTGAGAGTACAAATGTGAAGATTGATGAACAATTCAGAAGAACTTCAAGGTATATAGACTCTGAACTGGCAACAAAGATTCTAACAAATGAACCTACATTCAACCCACCAGTATAGAATGAAGATCCAGTTACACTGGTATCATCTAAAAATTCCACAGTAACTGAGGAACAACAACAAACGAAGACACCCCAGTATGTAAGACTGAATCACTTTGAAGATCAAATAATTGGGAACAAATATAGAGATATGACAAGAGGAATACTGGCAAATGAAGAGGTATGTCTTATTTCTCAAATTGAACCATCATCAATTAATGAGGCATGTGAAGATAAACACTGGATTAAAGCTATGGAAGAGGAACTAGAACAAATTGAGAAAAACAACACATGGACATTAGTTCCCCGGCCTAAAGACAAAAATGTGATTGGAACAAAATAGGTATTTAGAAATAAACTTAATGAAGATGGTAAGGTAATCAAGAATAAAGAAAGACTAGTGTGTAAGGGATATTCTCAAAAAGTAGGAATTGATTATAATGAAACCTTTGCACTGGTAGCTAGAATTGAGGCAGTCAGATTATTCTTGGCTTTTGCAGCACACAAGAACTACAAAGTATATCAAATGGATATTAAATATGCATTTCTGAATGGAGATCTTGAAAAAGAAGTTTACATTGAACAACCTGATGGATTTTCTTTGACAGATAACAAAGATATGGTTTGTAGGTTAAGGAAAGCTTTGTATGGGTTGAAACAAGCTCCAAGAGCTTGGTATGCAAGATTGGTTTTTCTAAAGGTAATGCTGACAACAATTTATATTACAAAGTGACTAATGATGACATCTAGGTTATAGAAGTTTTTGTTGATGATATAATCTTTGGAGGAGAAGATGGACTATGTAAAGACTTTTCTATTGAAATGCAGCAAGAATTCAAAATGTCTATGATTGGAGAAATAATGTTCTTTTTAGGATTGCAGATTTCATAGACTGATAAAGGTATATTCTTGAGTCAATCCAAGTACTTGAAGGAGTTATTAAAGAAATTTGGGATGGAGAACTCTAAACCGGTAAGCACACCGATGACTACAAATGACAAATTATCACTAAGCGATGAATCTATACTTGTTAATCTGACTAGGTACAAATCTATGATAGGAGGTTTACTGTATTTGACACAAGCAAGACCTGATATCATGAATGCAGTCGGTATTGTTTCAAGATTTTAGAGTAATCCTAGAGAAAATCATGAATCGGTAGTAAAAAGGATTTTTCGGTACTTACAAGGCACTACAAATCTTGGACTATGGTATCCTAGAGATGAAAACTTTGAATTATATACATACATAGATGCAAATTGGGCAGGAGATGTGGATGATAGAAAAAGCACCACTGGAGAAGTATTTTTTCTTAGCAACAAATTAATTTCTTGGCTGAGTAAGAAACAAAGTTGTACATCTTTATCAACAATCGAGTCAGAATATGTTGCAGCAACAACTAACTGTACACAAGTACTATGGCTTAAACAAATGTTGAAGGATATAAAGGTAAAATGCAAGGAACCTATTACTATCTATTGTGATAACACTGCAGCAATTGATATATCTAAGAGTCTAATATTACATTCTAAAACCAAACATGTTTCTATCAAACTGAGTTTTCTAACTGAAAATGTTGAAGCAAAGAAATTAAACTGGTTTATGTGAATACTAAAGAACAAATTATAGATATTTTCACAAAACCTCTTCCTAAGGAGACTTTTGAATATCTTAGAGAATAGCTTAGGGTCATACCCCCATCGGTAGAGACTTAGATAGTTGATGATAATCATCAACCGACAGAATTGACTGTGAAATCTTTTATTCCGGCTTTGATGAGAAAGCTACTTCTTAGGAGGAGTAGTTGGTATACTGAATTGGTTGGTATTTTGTATTTACATCTGGTTTTGTATTGACTTTGTCATTTGATGTCAAAGGGGGAGAGATTAGTATGGAAAAACACAAGAAAAACTCATGTCACTCCCAGGGGGAGAGATTGGTATGGAAAAACACAAGAAAAACTCATGTCACTCCCAGGGGGAGAGATTGTTACTTTGGGGAGATTGTGAGATTGTTGGTTTTTGGTATTTGGCATTTCTATTTTGGCACTTTGATGGTTTTTCCATCTTGTGTTGCCATCAATGCCAAAGGGGGAGATTGTTGGTATTTTGGTATGGTTTTGTCATTGATGTCAACACCTACTAACACTTATCAACTCTGGCACTTTGGAGAATCAGCAACATTCACCGGCAAGTAAGTGACTTATGCATAGTCACCGGTATATGGTACACCGGCAAGATATAATGTTCACTAACACTTGGAATGGCATGGAAAATACCTAGTTATGTCGAAGACACAGTTTGGACACTTTGTCTTGGAGATTTGTTCATTGGCATATTCATATTTGCATATTTGCTTTTACCGATAAATAGGTCTAGGTTATACACCGGCAGGTTTATCTTTTCCAGATGAGCACGACATGCTATGGAGATGTCTTATTATTATTGTAAATGCATCAAGCTAACATGTTGAATCGGTTATTGGATCGGACATTGTTTTATTTGTAAATTGATTTTATTGTAATATCTTTTAGAGCCGACCTACTAAAATTGGTCTTAGGTTATGATATAAATGTAAGATCTTATTTGTAAGATCAGTGTGGAATGCGAAAGTGAAATTGTGTGAAGGTATATGCGAGAATAAGCAGAGCTATACACACAAACATCATTTCAAGGTTGAAGGAGGGTTTTTGTGAAGACAATCAGAACTACACCAGTACTGAATCCAGCATAGAAAGATGCTAATTTGAGCAGTAAATTCTTATTGGATTTAACCATCCAATTGTAGTTAGTGTGACTCCTATTTGTGCTTGAGCAGTGAGCTCTAGGCGCTTGGCCTTTCTGCATGTGCAAACCCCATTTGTATACACATACTATCTGCAGTAGTATCATCTGATTGTGGGTAAGGTTTCCCACCGTGGTTTTTCCCCTTACAGAGTTTCCATATACAAACTTTGGTGTTATGTGTTGTGGATGTTATTGTCTTTCTATTTTATGCATTAATCTTTGTCGGTACTATAATTAATTGATAAAACTGTTTATCAGCATAAAACACTGGTTTACCGATATTAATCATTAAAGTTGGTTAAGTTATTTTTTGTTTGAATTCATTAGACAACTGATTCACCCCCCCCTCTCAGTTGTCTCTGGGACCTAACAGAGCTTCGGCTCCAGGGCTCAAGGAAGGGGTTTCCCCTATATATATATATATATATATATATATATATATATATATATATATATATATATATATATATATATATATATATATATATATATATATATATATATATATATATATATATATATATATATATATATATATATATATATATGTTCATATATTTTATATATGCAGGAATAATATAATGACTATAAAAAATAATTAAATAAACCAACAACATTAATATCTAAATATTTCTTTTGCAATAGATTTAAAGTATATAAATCTATATATGCACATATTTGATTTTATAATATAAAGGCATTTAAAACTAACTCTTTTTAAAAAAAATATATATGAATATCCATATTTCTCTTTTATGTTTACATCTATATTTTTTTTAAAGCATTAAGCAGATTATTTTAAAATAATAGATTTGAATAAATGCATTTCTTTCTCTTCAAAATGCATTATAGTTAACTTTAGAGTTAAATAAATTTATCTAGATTTATTTTCTGCATTTTCAAAAGGGAAAAATAGCAGAAATTAATTTATTACTGCAACAACTAAAAATGTCTAAAATCGTTTAATCCAAAGAAAACAGGTTGATGCAATATAAATATTCACACTAAAAACCTATTTACATTATTTTGCATTTTAAACAATAGATAGAAGTAAATGTTTATTTTCTTTTACTAACATCTATACTTCTACATTAAATTTATTTCCTTTTTTTTTTTTACAATATGCTATAAAGGAAGAAATAAATTTCATTTCAAGAAGTAAATACAAATAAATAATATTTCAAAAACTTTAGAAACATACTTCAAATTTTAATATATTTCTTTCTTGCAAGATCAAAATCTAAATAAAGGATACGTCTTATTTCATGATAAAACACAGTTTAAAGAATACATTTATTTCATCAAGGTAAACTTTACAAATATGTAGATACCCAACTTAGCCTCTCATTTCTACTAAATGAGGGCTTCCAAAATAAATACATTTTTCTTATTCTAACTAAATACAATTAACAATAGGATCAACTCCTAGCTTTTCTTTCATTCCTCTCCCAAGCAAACCTACAATAAAAAGCTTTTAGGTTGTGACCATGGAGGGCTCACCTCCCAACCTAGGCTTACTAGAAGCCACCCCCAAGCTTGGAGAACCAAGACCTAAATGGGATACACACAAGCAATGCATAAACAATCACTATGCAACAAGGGTCACAAAAATCCCTTGAGAATCACTCTCTTCCAAAGAGAGCCTCTCGCTCTAAGACTGCCAAACAACCCTTCACCCCAAGGCCACTCTACCCTCCCAAGGGTGACTTTGGCCTTGAAAAATCCCAAAACATAAATATAAAAACTCAACCAAAACCAAGGGAAGAACACAACATCTTCCTACACAAATAAAAACAACAATGGGAGAAAACAAATACAAACATACAATCTTTCAAAATTTCCAACATACATAGATAGTTATTCAACCAACCTTGAATCTGCCAAAGGGATGCAAATGATAGTTTGTAGTAGAGCTGCCCAAATCCACAACTTCTTCCTTCTCAAGACTTAACCAAAATTTCCTATACTAAACTTTCGAAAACTTCTCAAGATTCTAAGTCTCCAAAAATGGAGAGTGGGTGATTACAATCCTAAGTCTCAAACCCTTCCCTAAGAAGGCTCCTCTCACTCTTTCCAACCTCTTGGATAGAGTGTGAGCTCAGATTGGTTGGTCTTCCCAAACTCTTACAGGCTTACTAAAACTAGCAATTGAAAAAGGTAAGAGAAAGTGGGGAAGAAAAACTAACACATGAAAGGAAGGTTATCTAACCTAGGTGGAATCCTCCAAGTTGGATTTTCGCTCATCTTGGGAAAACCAAAATTTGAGGTGTCTAATCAGTCACATGGGAGTGGTTACATGCTTAAAAATGCCCCT
The DNA here is from genome assembly GCF_030272615.1 of Cryptomeria japonica. Taxonomy (NCBI): domain Eukaryota; kingdom Viridiplantae; phylum Streptophyta; class Pinopsida; order Cupressales; family Cupressaceae; genus Cryptomeria; species Cryptomeria japonica. Next base: position 306,239,349 of record NC_081408.1, read on the forward strand.
AACCCATAGGTATACTATGTGGACCCTTGGAAAAGCCCCTAAACTAACCCTAGGAGTCAATTTGACCCCTTAGAAACCCACCTGAAGTTTGCCTACGGCTCAAACTTGAGTTGACCACTCCAAAGGCTCTCTACCTAAGACAAATCTGGGACCACACTCAAATATTTGAAAAAGGCATTGGTTGAAACAATTTTCCTCCAAGAGACATGTCATTTTCAACACACTTTACAACACGTGTCAAGTGACACAATAAAAATACGTTACTTAATTACACATGGAAATTGTCTCTTTTTGGACTAAACAAATTAATAAATATAATTTAACACACATTCAAACATTTACATTTACGAATAAAACCTGATACATGCATGGTGTTGTCTTTCTAAATAAACAACCCCTGGTTTTACAAATGCACAAGGGTCTAGGCTTGATTCTCCATATTGTTTCCATGGTCACATGGATAGTTTTCTTGCACATCTCATTTTACACATCAGTAATTCCCAAATAACCACATATAAATTTAACATATAAAATAATACAATTTCAATCACACTGCATACAATTGCCATCATACAAATCAATTTACCATATATCCAATGCAATCCATAGGAATCAATTCACTTAATGACATTATCATAATCCTCATAAATTTCAACCATTCATAAGACATGCATCATATTTCTAACATCATAATAAAGTTCTGCAAATCAAAATAAATGACATACACCATATCAATGTTATCTAATCTTGGAATCATATAAAATTCTATATCCATAATGCATAGAAACGAAGCATCAATAATAGTTCCAACATGAAAATAACTGAAATGCTAGGACGGATCAGGGTAGGGCCTCATAGATGCAAGATTATTGTGAACCGAGGATGCTCTTGCATCAACTTTCCATCATACTTATCGATACCATTAGGAAATCTCTAGGAAATCAATGCTTTAAGCTCATCAAGTTCTCTTTCTTTCTCTGCTATCTCTCTTCTTTCTTTTTCATATCTTGATATCTTGCACTCATCAAGATCATATTTCTACTTACCGAATATAGATATCGATGCTTTGAATGTTGTCTTAGACTTGCCAAGTGATTCTCCAAATCCGCTCAGCTCAAATGCAACAAGTTTTCCAACCAACACATCTCTTGTTACTGTAGTTACACTTCAGATCTCATCAATAGTGGCAACCTTATGTTTATAAGAAGGAGGCAAAGATCTTAGCACCTTAGCAACAATCTCATCTTCTTCAATTTTTCCACCAGTAGATCTGATACCAAGGACAAGCTCATTAACATTATCCATGCATGAATGTATGTTCTCATCATCCCTCATCTTTAATGTCTCATACTTTCCTTTTAAACTCTACAACTTAGAAAATTTCACTTGACTATCACCTTCATACAAGGTTTCAAGCTTCATCCAGATCTCATGTGTGGCCTAAAGTTCCATAACATTTGTCATTTCAGAATCAATCAAGGAACTGATCAATTCTTCCTTCACTCTAATATTATATCAGGCTTCCTTAACCTCATCAGGAGTGGATGGTCCATTTTGAGGAACAACATAGGCATTCTTAGTAATCTTCCAATAATCTTCTTCAAGATATTTCAAATGCACCTCCATCCATCTCTTCCACAAAGTATAGTTGCTTCCATCAAACCTTAGACTATCCTTCTTGAAAAGAATACCTTGAGCTGCCATCCTAGATATCAAGTGATTAAGATTCTACTAGAGGATCTAACTCTGATACCAATTGTTAGTAGCAATCAAGAAAGAATACTGAGAGTGGGGGATGAATCAGTCTTCATTGGATCTCAACAAATTAAAATAAAAAACATAAACTGATAAACTACAACAATAACAAATTAACAAATTAACAACACAACACACAACACCAAGATTTTGACCTGGAAAACCTGGTTAAGGGAAAAACCATGGTGCGAACCTACCCATAGTAAGATAATACTCTGCAGTAGTATGTGAAAATATTATAATGGAGAGTGCACATGCATTCAAGCACACTGTCTAGGGCTCTTTTCTCAAAGATATTTGCCCGAAAGGATACAACTCTCAGGTAAGTCTCACTGACTTACAAAATGATTCAGACTACAATACAGAAGGAATGAACTACAATAATACCATCTACAAATGCCTGATGATAGTTTTGGTTAAGCACAGTTGTCTTCCCTACAACACCAATCTCACCACAACACTTCATTGAATGATATATACATGTTCGCACATTCATCTCTCTCTAATAATATAGACATAATACCGACACCTAAATTACATAAGCATCTCACTTATATATACAGATCATAAACCTTGATAACAAGGTTGGCTAAACCCTCAACCCTCAACTCACAATTTCAAAAATTACATCACACGATACAAAGATCGACCAGAAGACCAATATTATAATTTAAATTACATAGCATGGACCTAATTCAAATTCCCAAATGATTACATTCACCAAAAATCCCACCAAGATCAACCACAACATGCTACACCACCAAAAATACTGCATAACACAAATATCATCACCAGTTTATAAAAATCACCAAAAACTCGCACAATGATCAATATGGATTGCCAAAAAAATAGGACATGATTAGGAAACACCATCAAGCACATTAGAATCATCTGTAACAGTTGCACCATTACTTCTTTTCAAATCTTCATTGATCAACGTCTCAAAGTTGAAGAACACAACCAACCAACAACTGTCACGAGGAAAGATAAATTCCGGAGCACCAAATCACAAACCATCTGAATTGAAGATACACAAGATCATGCCAAACAATAATCCAAAGTTTCAACACAAGATCTAATCACATTGGAATATACTGGAGGAAATACCAGATTTTGCAAAACAGTGATCAACAAAACCAGACTACAAAACTGGATCAATAACTTTTCCCAAACTCATCGGAATAACTCACAAGAATATGTTGACATCAATGACAAAAACATATCCTAGCAGCAACAATGAACAACCAAATCTAACAATCTCCCCAATAATCGAACAATTGTGTAAAGAGAGTTTTTGTGTTTGTTATTGATGGATGTTGCCATCAATGACAAAGAGGGAGATTGTTGTAAATGTGTTATTGATGATTATGATTGGTTGTCATTGATGTCAACATAATGGTTGTCATTAGCATCAACATGTGTTCTTGGTGATCTGGAAGATGTGTCCCTAAAATCTCTATTGTTCCAAAATATGTGTTTCAATATTAGTTGAGTTGATGGTGATTCAAATATTTTTAATTATCAAATATGGGGTTGATTGATTGTATTCATGTATATCCTGATTCCATTCATATTTGTGTTATATTGGGAAATGGTTTTTGGGTCTAGATTAAGTCTTAAATTTGAGGATGTGTAGCATCTTTGGTATAGAATGTGAGTCATGATTTGAATCTATAATTTGCAATGGTTGTAACATGTTGGTCTGACCATTGATGTGAATTATGGTATGGTCTACTTTTCATTCCTTCCCACCACTAGAATGTTTAGTGTTGACCTATTTTAGATCTCTATCTTGGCCAACCTCGAATATTATGTTTCCTCAAAGACAATATTTATATGAGGATGATCTAATTGTGTTAGTATGAAAAGGCACAACATTGTTATTGAAGATATGTGTGATTGAGAAGAAAGGATCTGATTATTGATGTTGTACGAAGTGTGTTGGTGTTAAGGAACTGGATTTAGACTAGTTTTTACAATGTGTATTAAAGTGGTTGATTACCTTTCTTTCTTTCTTTGGGAGTGAGATATTTTATGGGTAGTGAGCCACAATTTGTAAAAATCACCTTAACCATTGTTTTATATTGAGAACTAACATTCTCTAGGGTTTTTTTCCTTCTTGGGTTTTTCACGTCATATCTAGTGCTCATTGTGTGATCTATTGTATGTCTATGTTTCATGCTATATCTGTCTTAATTAAGTTTATTGGTTATCATGGATGAGTGAAAGCATAGATGTAATTATTTGAGATAACAATTGATTCACCCCCTCTCAATTGCCTAGATATTCAACATCAAAGTGGTAGTATGGATATGGGTTGCAGAGTAGTGATGTGTTTGTTTGAAGGTGTTGTAGAACAGTGGAAGATAGGTATGTATGTATGAAGATGAAGAACCTTGTTGATGGGTTGGGGTATGTGTAACAATTGATACTGGTGTGTTATAGTTGCTACAGATATGTTGCAGATGTATTTTTAAAAAGGGTGTTGCTTTGAAAATGTGTTGCCATTATGTGGATATGTTTTCATGTTGACCTAGTTTTGGATTCAGTCATGGCAATTGTTTTGGTGCTTTGGAAGTTATACTTCAAAAGTTTTTTTAGTGTTGATAGTGTTCGACAGTGTTTGCAGTGCTCCGCATTTTGGTTTTTGATGTTGATCTTTCAAAATATGTTGTTCATGACCTTAATTTCTTTATGTCAAGTTGGATTTTTTTTTTGCTTCAGAAGCGTGCTTGTGGAAGTTCAAGGATATGATCATTTTAGTTCTAGCCGACCATGAATATTTTTGTTCTTTTTTTGCTTTGGTGTTTGTAGCATGTGATTTGATCATTGGAATATTCTTGAAATATAACATGTATAAGATCGATGAATAAGTAATCTTGGGGAAAGTGCTCTTAAGGTCAACTTGATGCATATACCCATAGTATATATATGTTATGATTTGATTGATGTGATCTTGAAGAATGAGTGTGTGAGAGTGTTTGTATGTTCGTGTATTGAAGGAGAAAGGTAAAATTGGTGTGACAGTGATTAGAGTAGACAAATTGAGTTTGAGTTACAGTTATGTAGTTTTCTAAGTTCATTTTTATCTCTATTTCTTGGCAGTGAGCCTTCCCACAGTAAGCCATTGTATTTTGGGCAGTGAGCCCTCCTGTAGTGAGCCTTATAATATCATATAATTAGTTATATTATCTTGAGAGTTAACCCTCTCTATGGTTTTTCCCATTTGGGTTTTCTATGTACCCTTTGTCCTTGACATCAAAGGAGAAGAAATATAGATATTTTCTAAGGGATAGGGAGAGATATTGAATAGATGTATAGATAAAGAAGAATATGTTTCTAAGGGGGAGAAAAGTGGTTATAAGTGTTTTTCCATGAATGACAAAGGGGGGAATTGTTAGAAATATGTGTTTGGTTGGCATTGATGTCAAATCCAGTGATTTGGATTGGTATGGAAATAGTAAGTTAGTGTACAAAGTAAAGGTCTTATAGAGTAGTAGTATGTGTAAGGGTTATAGATAAGTGACATGTTTGTATGAAGGTGTTGTAGAATGGCAAAAGAAAGGTATGTATGTATGAAGATGAAGAACTTTGTTGATATGTCGAGTTGTAGATGTGTTACAATAGATGCAGGTATGTTACAATTATTGTAGATATGTTGCAAATGTTGTAGATGTGTTTATTAGAAGGGTGTTCCTTCATAAATTTTTGTTACCGATGTGTGGATATGTTTTCATGTTTACTTAGTTTTTGATTCAATTGTGGCAATTTATTTGGTGCTTCATAACTGTTTTTATTTTTGACGGTGTTTGATAATGTTTGCAGTGCTCCGCATTCCTCCACATTTTGGTTTCTAATGTTGATTTTTTGGAAATGTGTTGTTCATGACCTTAATGTCTTTATGTCAAGCTGGATTGTGTTTTTGTGCTTTGGAAGTGTGCTTGCAGAATTTTGATGATATGAGAATGTTTTTGTTCTTGTTTTGCTTTGGTGTTTGTACCATTTGATCTAACTGTTGGAATATTCTTAAAACATAACATGTAGAAGATTGATGAAGCAGTATTCTTAGGGAAAGTGTTCTTAAGGTAGACTTGATGCATATACTGGTAGTATATATATGCTATTATTTGATCAGTAGGATGTTGAAGAATGAATGTGTGATAGTGTTTGTTTGTTCATCTATTGAAGGAGAGAGGTAGTATTGGTGCAACAATGATTAGAGTAGGCATACTGAACTTCTGAAAATTAGCTTAGCTTATACATACTACTGCTTTGCAACACCTTTAATCTATTTCTAAGTATGTATACTTCTAAAAATGAAATTTGTTAGCAATATCCAAGAGGGAAGACTAAGAGAGGTGGGTGAATCAGTCTTCACCGGAATAACCGACTCAACCATAAAACACAGATTAGATAAAATACAACAATAAGACATATAAGAAAATTAATAGCACAACACACAACATCAAGATTTTGATGTTGAAAACCTGGTTAAGGGAAAAACCATAGTGGGAACCTACCCATAGTAAGATGACACTCTGCAGTAGTATGTGAAAATATTACAATGAGGAATGCACATGCATTCAGAAACACTTCCTAGAGCTCAATGCTCAAATAATATTTTCCCAGAAGGCTACAACCCTCAGGGAATTCTCACTGACTTAGAATAAGAGTTAGACTACAATCCGAAAGAAATGAACTGAAAGAATAACATCTCCAAATGCCTTAATACAATAATAGTTAAGCACAAATGTCTACCCTACAACTCCAACCTCACCACAAACTCAAACCTGAAGGAGTAATCACTTGTTCACACACAAACCTCTCATTGATAATGTAAACATAACATTGACACCCAAACTACATGACTATATCACCTATATATACAATTCATCAACTTTGATAACAAGGTCGGCTAAACCCTCAAACCTTAATTATAAAATTACATCACACGATACACAGATTGACCACCAGACCAATATAATGGTTTACATAGCATAGCATGGTCCTAAATCAAATTCCCAAACACACAAATCCACCAAAAATCATGCCAAGATCAACCGTAACACACTACACCACCAGAAATACTGCATAACATGCAAATTATCACCTGTTGATAGAAACAACCCAAAACTCACACAATGATCAATGCGGATTGACAAAACAAATAGGATGTGATTAAGAAACACTAGCAAACATGTTAGAATCATCCAGAACAGTTGCACCAGTACCATGATTCAATTGAAATGAAGATACACAAGACCATCCAAAGCAATATCCAAAAATCTCAGCACCAAAACTGATCACATTGGAATATATCGAAGGATATACCGGATTCTACAAAATAGTGATAAGAAAACCAACACTACAAACTGGATTAGAAAATCTTTCCAATTTGTAATCACCAGAGAAAATCACAAGAATATGTTGACATAAATGACAACATATCCTATTAGTAGAATTGACCAAAAATATCCAACAATCTCCCCCTTTGGCATTGATGGCAACATATGAATGTGAAAAACAATCAATGCAAAGAAAAGAAGACATCTCCAACAAACTCCCCCTAAGATCAAGACTTAGAAATATTTTTTTCACATGATCTCTCCCCCCCTTTGACAACAATTCCAAAGTTCACAAAATAGAAAACCAAACTCTCCAAAATAGAAACATGAATCTCTTTCCCCAAAACACAAACCACTCAAGTAGAGGAGCAACACCAACTCACCCATCTAGATAAAAAGATAAAGCTTTGAAATCCACCAGATTGATGCAACTTAATGCATCTAGTTCTCATTAGGAGGGGTGGATACCCCTAACTTGTCTCTCAAGTAGACAAATGTATCTGTAGGCAAAGGTTTAGTGAAAATATCAGCTATTTGTTCCTTTGTAGATACATACTCCAACTTCACCTTCTCTTCACTAACTTCCTCTCTAAAGTAATGATATTTGATTGACACATTTTTAGTCTTTGAATGTTGCATTGGATTATTTGGCATGTTGATAGTGTTGAATTATCACAATATATAATTGTAGGCTCATCATAAATAATTCTGATATCCTTCAACATTTGCTTCATCCAAACTACCTAAGTGCAATTACTAGCAACAACAATGTACTTAGCTTCAGTAGTAGATAAGGACACTAAATCTTGTTTATTTCTAGCCCATGAAACCAATTTCTTACCCAAAAATAATGCTTCACCTATAGTGCTCTTTTGGTCATCAACATCACCAGCCCAATCATCATCAATATAGGCACAAAGCATGAAATCATCATTTCTAGGATACCATAATCCATAGTCCACAGTTCCCTTCAGATATCCTGAATATTCTCTTCACAATAGTGACATGACTCTCTTTTGGATCATCTTTATATCTAGCAATGGTGCACACAACATGCATAATGTATGGCCTAGTTAGAGTAAGATACAATAGTCCACCAACCATAGATCTATACAAACTCTGATTAGCTTTAGGAGATTCATCATTCTTAGACAATTTACAACTAGACACCATAAGAGTTCCAACCGGTTTGGAGTCATCTAATCCAAACTTCTTTAGCAATTCCTTCACATACATAGGTTGAGATATGAATATACCTTTTCCAGTCTATGCAATCTGCAAACCTAAGAAAAAATTCATTTCACCAATCATAGTCATCTCAAATTATTTTTGCATATCATCATCAAACTTCATCCTCAAGTTATCATCACCACCAAATATTATATCATCAAAAAAGACTTCAACAATCAGGCTGTTATCATTTTCTATCCTAAAGTACAGATTGTTGTCAGCAACACCTTTACTAAATCCCAATTTCAAAAAGTATTTATCTAGTCTATGTTGGCTTGATGATGATTTTTTTAATGGATGACTTTATGTGTTGTCATTGATGGCACATATTCACACACACATATGTTCATATTGTCATAGTCATCTTAGCTAAGTCAAATCGGTACTCCTAAGTCTTTATATTGCAAACTGGTAGCATATGTATAGAGAAGTCTAACCGGTATATGTAGACAACCGATATACATAGTAAAGAAAATTGGTCTTGGTCAATTCCACTAACACCAGTTTCGAGATACAGTGGAGAGAATCAAGAAGATGAATGGAGACAAATAGTTTGTGTGTTGGAAGCGATTAACACTTAATCGGTATTGGTGTTCCAACTAGTTTCATTGATTGTGTGATGAGTTATTTGTAACTGGCATTTTTGGCGATAAATTATGATGTGTTATGGAAGATTGTCTAGATTCACTGAACCTAGGAAATTGTGATGAGGTTCTTGAGCCAACATGAAATCTAATGTCTATAAAAAGACATTGTGATGAGCTATTTTGACATGCAAGATACAAGTGATGTTATAAGTTAGATTTGATGCGATTTATTGAAGGAGTTGTAGAAGTATGTCGATGATGCAGTATTAAGTGAGCAGAAAAGGACCTATACAAGCAAGATGTATTATTCCTAGATCATACCACCTGTTGTTTTCTAATCACTACAATAGTTAAATCCCCTAATCGGGTAAGCTCCAACAAGCTTCATTGTACAAATCCTCTAACAAGGTGATTCATTAACTTGGATCTAAATCCTCCACTAAGGTTACCTTTAACCAGGTATTTATCCTAATAGGGCTTTGGGATCATTAATAGGATTCGCTCCCAACAGAGCACTTTGTAGACCTTAACCGGTTAGTTACCTATTTCTGCAGATAGTTAACTTGTGAGTCCCATCTCACCATGGTTTTTCCTAGTTGGGTTTTCCATGTATAAACACTTGTGTTATGGTGAATGCTTTACTTATTGTGAATGCTTTTATAACACTTTGGATTACTTGCAAAGTCTTAAGTAAACTGGTTAATTGTTTTTACCAGTCTGGGTTTAAAGTGTTATTATTTTTTCTATCACTAATTCACCCCCCCTCTTAGTGCTTTATAAGTCTATCAATTAGTATCAGAGCCTCACTTCCTTAACGCTTAATTGCTTGGAAGGAAACCCTAAAGCCATTATGGAGGATATGAGTTATAGAGAGATGGCTAGAGTATTTGATGCAACCAAGAAAGAACTTAAAACCCTGAGAGGTAGATTCAGAGCTTCACAAGTAAAGAGGAGATAATTGAGTGAGAAATTATTTGAGATCTCTGACAATAGCTCTTTAGATGAGGCCAACATTGATGCACTGGCTGAAGAAGTGGAGAAATTGAATGGTGAAAAGCTAAACCTAAGGAGAGAACTTGAAGCTCTTACAATCCGTATGAGTCAAGAACTTGAAGCAAGGAGGGCAACTGAAGACCTGATCAAAGAGAAAGATCATGAGATTTTTAAGATCAAGTAGGAGAATGCAGCTTTGCATGAACATTGGCATGAGGAGAAGGAAGAAAAAGAAGCATTAAAGTTGGATCTTGAAATGGCAATGTCTCTTAGAGAGACTCTTACAAAGCATAATGAAGATCTTACCAAAGAGCTTACTGAGGCTAATGAGAAACTCGATAAATTCAACAAGAGCTCCTCTATGTTGGATGAACATATCCAATCTCAGAGGATGAAAGGTGACACATCTGGACTAGGATTAAATACATCTGAGAAAGGAGAATCTCCTGGTACCAAGATCAACATGCATAAAGGTAAAATTGCTCCTAAGACTAAGAAGCCTACCGGTAAGAAGGCTTACAAACCTGTTTGCTTTATCTATCACAAAATTAGAAATACTGCTAATTTTTATAGAAGCAGATCTAATGAGAACACGGGCTATAATGCTAATAATAGATATGTGTCAAGGTCATTGTTACACATGCAATATGTATGAACATAGATTAGTTGAATGCAGATATGGAGTGAACAATCTAGCACCTCACATGAATCCAAGACCTATCGATGACTAGAGAAGTGCCTATGACAACTGGAGAAACATGAATTGGCAAAAACCCTATGTCAACTAGTTTAGTCCCTATGAGATGGAGAAGGTAACAAGTGTGATTTTCACAATTTGCAATAACTATGAACACGTGGCTATAAACTATAGAAGAAGAATTGGAAGAGGTAATGCAGGACCTTGGAGAGCATCTGGGATGGCCTACTATCATTTCCATAAACTAAGACACATGGCCAATTTTTGTAGAGAAAAGAAGAACCAATTGGTAAATCACTCTGAAGATCAAAAAGGAAAGCAGAAGGTTGATGTTGAAGAAACCAGAGCAAAGATGAACAAAATTTGGAAGAAGAAAAGTGAGGATAAGCCAGTAGAAGAATCAAACCCTTCACCAAGTGTGGAGATTGCTACACCGATTAACTGATGTTTTTAACAAGCCTAAGGGGAGCATATGGGTAAATCAACTTTCGGACCCCTTGAAGTATGTATGGTAAGAGAGTTTTACATTTTGAGTTGTAATATGATAATATTTTATATTATTATCTATCAATTTTATAAGGATTACCAACTGGTTATATATCTATCGGTATAGGCGAGTTTGTTAAGTGGTAATTAGGGTTTGTTACCCTATCGGTAGTGTAATAAATGTAGTGAGTAAGTTAATAAAAGTAAGTTTCATTGAGTTATTTTTACCCTAATTGCATTCGAAGAAGAGCTTGTGAGCACTTGCAGAGCAAAATAGAGCATTGTTAGCTGATTAAGAACAAATTTGTGTTATGGATCAAAATTTTAATCATATTTGAAGATAACAAAAGGTGAAATGGGTGTGAATACGAGAGAACAATCAGCAACCCTACCAGTATGAAGGGAACAAGGTATTTTTGTTAATCTCTCTCGAATCAACACCAACAGAGAGTCTTTTGATTACTGTTGAAACTATGAAATCTATGGAATCAGATAAGATAGAATCTTATAATGCATTGTCTCAAGTTCCATAAGGTGTTTTGATTAAAGGTGACTTGACTAGTTACATAGATTGCAAAATTGAGGACCTAGGATCATTGGCAATCTATTCTCAACTTAAATCTTTATGTGATAAGAGCAAGAAAATCAAACCTGAATATATTAGGGTTTATGAAAAATGTTTTCATAATGCAACCTATTTTCTTGAAGATTTTGAGGAAGGACATGTTAGGATTATCCTTAGTCATGTAGATGGTGGGATCATGTATCCTGATAGATCTCACACCATCACAAAGGAGGCCATTCATGCAGTAATTGGTTTCTGCCAAACCGGTGAAGTACCAAAATTGAGGACAATCTCAAAGGAGATTGTTATTGCACTGACAAAGACCATTGTTGATAGTCATGCTATATCGGTTAATAACATTGCAGATCTAGGAGTCTAATTTAAAACAATGGTTATTGGCTATCGAATATTCCATTCTAGCAGGTTGAATAGTGTACCATCTGTTGTTGTGCATGCTACCTACAAAATGATGATACAGAATGCAGATTATGATTTGTGGGAGGCAATGAGAAGTCAATTGATGCTAAACTTAGAATCAATTAAGAAGGAAAATGATAAAAATTTAAATATGGACAACTATTGATTGGTTTGTTTTTCTACTTTCAGAATTTCATTCTAGGAATTGGTGATATTCAATGGTCTAAGGACACACCAGTTACAACCCAAATGAAGAATAGCATTAAGGGTGTGAAGAACACATTTCCTGTTGTCATGAATAGATATTTTAATGAGTTTCAAAAGAAAATGATCATGAGATTAAGGTTATCTAATGAAGTGGTGAAACACTTTGAAAAAGACATCTCTTTCACTATAATCACTAACTTTTGCCTTATGGAGGATGTTGAACCCAAAGAAGAAGAAATGGAAGAAATGAGCTCTGAAGTCAGCTATGAATTACTAATTGATTATGCCAACAACCTTTTGGCATCTCCTAAGGATACAAATAAGAAAAGACTAGGAACTTATCAGGAAAGGATCGCACCTACTCAACCTAGTAGCGCTAAGGAGAAAAAGAAGAAAATTGGTCAATCTGCTTCTATGACCACCAGTACAAGGGTAACCAGAAGTATTCAAATCAAGAAGGAACCAATACCCAAGGTGTATGAAAAGAATAATATTACAACAAAGAAGAGAGGAAAACATCTCATTCTTCAAGCAAAATCTAAGGAAACTGATAATGAAGAACAATCAAAGATGATGAAATTGACTAGTAAGAAATCTAAACAAGTAGGAGACATTTCCAAGAAAATTACTCCTATTAATATTACAACATTCAAACCAATGAGTGATTTTGAGAGGAAATTAAAAACATTATGGAGGAAATGGTTTGATAATGTAAAAGAATATTTTGATTCATTTGATGAAGGTCAGAAACAAGAAATTGTTCAAGAGGTAATCAATCACCTGTGTCAATACAATTAGTTGCCACAAGATGTTGAAAAAGACATTTCAAATTCTTTATATTCAATTCTTGAAAATAAATTGAAGTTGATTTTAGAACAGGACCAAGAGATTATTGATAGATTTTTTGTTCAATATTTTCCTGAGTTGTCTTGAGATGAATTATTAGCACTGCTTGCTAAGTACAAAGGATAGTTTCATTCTAAGACAAGGAGACTAAAATTATTGGATGGAAAGATTCAACCTATTAAAGATGATACTCATAGAATTGCACAAGATATTCAAAGGATGAATGCACTATTGAAAGGATATGAAAATAAACCTAATCAGATTGAGACTGGAGCTCCACTGAAGCTAGATGCTGAAGAGTTTATTACACTAGATGTTGTCTATCTTGTCAAGAATAAGGATGACACAAGTTCTCCACTGGTTATATTCTTTATGGATGATACTGAAGAAATTCAGGATACTATTGACACAACTGGTAATGTCATTGAACTAGTTAAGGAAACTGAACAACAACCCAATATTGTTGAGAAACAATTAGCAGAGGAAGCACTGGTTAGTGAACCAAGAGTGGATATTCAACCACCACCAAAAAAAGATCATAATGTTGAAATTCAACTGCCACCAGTCACTACAGGCACACAGGAGGAATAAATAGAGACAGAGAAAGAGAAACCGAAGAAAAAGGATGAAGAGAAGAAGACTGGAGTGAAAAAGGAGAAGGAGAAAACAATAGCTGATGATGATGATGACTCAATAAGAATACAAGGTCCAATTGATGTGGATAAATTGAGCACATCTAAACTAATGGAGATTGCTAATTTTATGCAATCTTGGGCTCAAAAGAAAAGGTTGAAAGAACAAAGAAAAGAAGCAAAGAGTATACAGGTTGTTGTTGACATTTTGTCAAGTCTCCCACCAGAGATTGACATTGGTAATTTGTCTACCCCTATTGGCAAGATTGGATAGTTGGTTTATGATGCTACTGACCAACTGGAATCACTTGAAGAGGTAGCACATTCCTTAGCTGAAAAAGGTTACATAAAGAAAAGGGGAGAGCAACTAATGTTAGAGATTGATAAGGGCAAGATTGCTTTATCTGTGAATAAAGATCTTTTGACAACTACTATTGAAACTGGAGGTAGACTTTTGGCCTATACATCTAAAGTTTTATTTTTTTATTACGATTTGAAGAAGAGGTGAGAAGATACAGAAAAGGAATTGGAGAGGATTAGTAATGCTTATATATCAATACAAGATTCATCTTTAGATTTTGGCAAATCGGTTGATGCTTTGCAACATCTGTTAGATGTCTATGATTTTGAGTAGGTTAAGAAAATCAGATCCTTGAAAGAACTGAAGAACCAGTTGATTCCAAAAGTTGAAATCCTATAGAAGAAATACAAGGATTTTGAAGCAGTTTTGGCTACCCCAGAGATGAGCATAGTGGATGCATTGGAAGAATTTATTGCACAAATTATGACAACTATTGAGATCACTGAAACACTATTAGAAACATGGGATAATGATTTTGCACAGATGAAGATTCATTTTAGTGACATATTTTTCTTAAGAATTGCATTGAACACACCTTGAAAAACTCTTATATTTATATATATGTAGTTTTTTATGCAAATTTTGATGTAATATATATGTATTTTACTTTTCAATTTGGCATTGTTGTCAAAGGGGGAGTAGAAATATGTATGTCATGTGAAAATTGTGTATTTACTGTTAAGGGGGAGTCTGTATAATTTTTTGTAAGCACACTTAGGTGTAAAACTTTTCTAAGTGTTTCCATCAATGCCAAAGGGGTATATTGTTGGTTTGATGATGATTTTTGTAATGGATGACATTATGTGTTGTCTTTGATGGCACATATTCACATATTGGCATAGTCATCTTAGTTAAGTCAAACTGGTACTACTCTTAAGTCTTTATATTGCAAACCAATATCATATGTATATAGAAGTCTAACTGGTATATGTAGACAACCGGTATATGCAATAAAGACAACTGGTTTTGGTCAATTCCACTTACACAAGTTTTGACATACAGTGGAGAGAAGCAAGGAGGCGAATGGAGACAATCGGTCTATGAGTTGGAACCGGTTAACACTCAACCGGTATTGGTGTTCCAATTGGTTTCACTGATTGTGTGATGAGTTATCACCAGTCGTGATGAGTTATCTCTAACTGATATTTTTGGAGATGATTTGTGATGTGTTATGGAAGATTGTCTAGATTCACTAAACCTAGGAAATTGTGATGAGGTTCTTGAGCTGACATGAAATCTAATATCTATAAAAAGACATTATGATGAGTTATTTTGACATGCAAGATACAAGTGATGTTATGAGTTAGATTTGATGAGATTTATTGAAGGAGTTGCAGAAGTATGTCAGTGATGCAGTATTAAGTGAGCAAAAAAGGATCTATACAAGCAAGATGTGTTATTCCCAGATCATACCACCTGCTATTTTCTAATCACTACAACAGTTAAATCCCCAAACCGGGTAATCTCTAACAAGATTCATTGTACAAATCCTCTAATGAGGTGATTTATTAACTTGGATCTAAATCCTCCACTAAGGTTACCTTTAACCAGGTATTGCTCCTAACAGGGCTTTGGGATCTTTAACAGGATTCACTCCTAACAGAGCACTTTGTAGACCTTAACCAATCAGTTACCTATTTCTGTAGATAGTTAACTTGTGAGTCCCATCTCACCATGGTTTTTACCAATTGGTTTTTCCATGTATAAACACTTGTGTTATGGTGAATCTTTTACTTGTTGTGAATACTTTAATAACACTTTTGATTACATGCAAAGTCCTAAGTAAACTGGTTAATTGTTTTTACTGGTCTAGGTTTAAAGTGTTATTATTTTTGTTATCACTGATTCACCCCCCCCCCCCCCCTCAGTGCTTTATAAGTCTAACAGTTTAGCATACCAGGCTCTAGGAGCTTGTTTCAGTCCATAAAGAGATTTCTTCAACTTACATACCATGTCTCTATCATCTGACAGTGAAAATCCATCAGGTTGTTCAATGTAAACTTCTTCCTCAAGATCACCATTCAAAAAGGA
Organism: Cryptomeria japonica; assembly: GCF_030272615.1. Lineage (NCBI taxonomy): Eukaryota > Viridiplantae > Streptophyta > Pinopsida > Cupressales > Cupressaceae > Cryptomeria > Cryptomeria japonica. The sequence continues at coordinate 306,255,501 of NC_081408.1, forward strand.
AGATTTGACATCTATATGATATACTTTGAAATCTTTATAAGCATCATAAGAAAGAAATAGTCTAATAGCTTCAAGTCTAGCAAATGGTTCTCCTCATAATCAATCCCTTCTTTTTTTGAATACCCTTTGTAGACCAGTCTAGCTTTATTTCTGACAACTTCATCGACTTCATTCAATTTATTTAGGAATACCTATTTAGTACCAATAACATTCTTATCCTTAGGTCTAGGCACAAGTTCCCAAGTGTTATTTTTTTCAATCTGATCTAGTTCTTCTTCCATAGCTCTCATCCAACTTTCATCTTTACAATCTTCAACAACATCTTTAGATTCAACTTTGGAAATCAAACATACTTCTTCAGTAGCTAACCTTACTCTAGTCATCACACCTTTATTTTTATCACCAATAATCTATTTTCAGAATGATTCAATCTTACATACCTCAGAGTCTTCTGATTGTTCTGATTTTCAAGTTCCTACACTCATTTACTAGCAACATTAGGATTTACAATCTCTACTAGATCATTCTGCTTAGGCTCTTCAGGCTAAATAGGCTTTAAAATAATATGTTGATCATCATCATAACCACATGCTTTGATCTCTTTCCCAAGGTTCTCATCCACCTTCACATTTTCACTCTCTAATATCTTTCTCGGTTTCTTATTATAGCACCACTAGGCCTTGCTCTTTTTTGAGTATCCCAAGAAAATACTTTCATCACTTCTAGCATCAAACTTTCCTATGTATTCATCTCTCTTGATATAACATTTTCTACCAAATACTTTGAAATATCTCACAATAGGAACATGACTCAACCAAAGCTCATAAGGGGTCTTACCAGTATCTCCTTTGATGTGAACTCTATTGAATGTGTAAACAACAATACTAATAGCTTCTCTCCAGTAGATCTTTGAAACATTCTCTTCAATCAGCATAGTCCTTGCAACATCCAAAATAGCTATGTTCTTTCTCTCAATGACTCCATTCTGGTGAGGGGTTCTAGGAGTAGATAATTGTCTTCTAATCGCATACTTCTTACAAAATGAATTGAACTCACCAGAATAGAATTATCCACCTCTATTAAATCTCAAACACTTCACCTTCAATCCAGACTCAATCTCAACCTTAGCTTTGAATATATTGAATTTATCAAATGCTTTAAATTTCTCATTAAAAAAGACAACCCACATCATCCTAGAATAATCATCAATTAGAAACATAAAATATCTATCACCTTGCACGCTTCTAACATTTGTAGGTCCACATAGGTTGGTATGCACAAGATATAGCAATCCATAAGATGTATATTGTTTTCTTTTAAAAGAAACTCTTGTTTCTTACCCAACTGACATTCCTTACATACCAAATTAGCAGGCCTAACAATCTTAGGTAGATCTCTAACAACATGTGTAGAACAAATCTTAATCATTGAATCAAAATTTAAATGACACATTCTCCTATGCCATAACAACCTCTCATTAATATTAGCAATCAAACAACTTTTCTCACCAACATTCAAATGAAAAATGTTACCTTCAGTCTTAGTTCCAGATGCCATCTCTATATCAGAGGTATTTAAGATATTGCATTTACCATCCTTGAATTGTAGATCATAACCCTTATCAACCATATGTCCAACACTTAAAATATTATGCTTCAAACCTTCAACATACAAGACATCATGAGTGTTATGCTTACCATCAAAAGTAATAGAACCTCTCCCATGAATCACACAAGCTTTGTCATCTCCAAATCTAACTATTCCACTATCATATCTTTCCATGCTTACAAATTTTTTTTTATCACTGATAATATGATGTGAACAACCACTGTCAATCACCCATTCATCCTTCTCTTCAACTTTACCAGCTAAAGCTTTCTCCTCAATAGTATAGCTAGTGGAATCAACAAGTATAGGTCCATCTTCCTTAATAGCAAGGAATACAACTTCATCTCCATTAGATTCATCATTTGTAATTTCTTTTTTAGCAACATAATAATAGTTCTTCTAATTTCTAAACTTCTGGTTAGGCTCATAAGACTTGTCATACTTGTCATGCTTTTCATATATATCATTTCTATCATTCTTATCAAACTTATCATGTTGGTCATACTTAGCCATTCTCTTCAGGCATCTAGAAGCAAAATGTCCTCTCTTGTTAGAAGAGAAACATTTCAAAGGCAACTTTCCATCATACTTACCAACAACTTTAGGCAATCTCTGGGAAATCAGTGGTTCAAGTTCATCCAACTCCCTTCAATGCTCTTCCATCTCTCTTCTCTCTCTTTCATATCTAGATATTCTGCACTCATCAAGATCATATTTATGGTTACCAGATATAGATGTTGATGCTTTGAATGCTATCTCAAACTTTCCATGTGATTCTCTAAATTTACTCAACTCAAATGCAACAAGCTTTCCGACCAACATATCTCTTGTCACTATAGTCACTCTTTGAATCTCATCAATAGCAACAACCTTATGCTTATAGGCAAGAGGCAAAGATCTCAACACCTTAGCAACAATTTCATCTTCCTCAATGGTTCCACCAAAAAATCTGATACCTAGGACAAGGTCATTCACCTTAACCATAAAAGATTGTATGTTCTCATCATCTCCCATCTTCAATGTCTCATAGATTCCTTTTAAACTCTGGAACTTAGCAACCTTCACTTGTTTATCACCTTCATACAACACCTCAAGCTTCATCGAGATCTCATGTGTAGTCTAAAGTCCCATTACATTTGTCATCTCAAAATTAGTCAGAGCACTAAGCAATTCTTCCTTCACTCTAATATTATATTATGGTTCCTTAACCTCATTAGGAGTAGATGGTCCACTCTGAGGAACAACATAGACATTCTTTATAATCTTCCAATAATCTTCACCAAGACATTTCAAGTGCACTTCCATCTAGTCCTTCCATATAGCATATTTACTTCCATCAAATCTCAAGATGTCCTTCTTAAAGATTATACCTTGAGTTGCCATCCCAGATCTTCTCAATTAGTTAAGATTCTACCAGAGGATCTATCTCTGCTACCAATTGTTAGCAACATCCAAGAGGGAAGACTAAGAGGGGGGGTTGATAAGTCTTCAATGAAATAACAAAATCAACTAAAAAACACAAATCAGATAAATTGCAGAAATAAGACATATAAGAAAATTAACAACACAACACACAACACCAAGATTCTGAGGTGGAAAACTTGGTTAAGGGAAAAACCACCATGGGAACCTACACATTGTAAGATGATACTCTGCAATAGTATGTGAAAATAATACAATGGGGAATGTGCATGCATTTAGGCACACTGCCTACAGCTCACTACTCAAATAATATTTTCCTGGAAGGCTACAACCCTTAGGAAAGTCTCATTGACTTACACTAAGATTCAGACTAAATATGGAAGAAATGAACTGAAAAAATGGCATCTCCAAATGCCTAATTATAGTTCCGGTTAAGCATAGTTATCTACCCAACAACACCAATCTCACCAAAAACTCAACACCAAAGAATAAATCACTTGTTTGTACACAAACCTCTCTCTAATAATCCAGACACAACATCAACACCCAAACTACATGACTATGTCACCTATATATACAATTCATCAACTTTGATAACAAGGTCGGCTAAACCCTCAACCCTTAATTATGAAATTACATCACATGATACAAAGATCAACCACCAGACCAATATAATGGTTTACATAGCATAGCATGGTCCTAAATAAATATCCAAATGCACAACTCCACCGAAAATCACACCAAAATCAACCACAACATGCTACACCACCAAAAATACTGCATAACATGCAAATCATCACCGGTTGATAGAAACTATCAAAAAATCACTCAATAATCATTAAGGGTCACCAAAACAAATAGGACATGATTAAGAAACACCAACAAGAATGTTAGAATCATCTAGAACAGTTGCACCAACACCACATATCTCTTGTCTGAAAGCTCAAGAACACAACCAATCAGTAGTTGTCACAAAAAAAGATAACTTGCAAAGCACCAAATCATGATCCAACTAAAATGAAGATACACAATACCATCCAAATAAATATCCCAAAAGCTCAGCACCAAAAATAATCACATCGAAATATACTGGAGGATATACCGAATTCTGCAAAATAGTGATCAACAAACTAACACTACAAATTGAATTAGAAAATCTTCCCCATCTGCAATCACCAGAGAAAATCATAGGAATATGTTGACATCAATGACAACATATCCTACCAGCAGTAATGACCAACAATATCCAACAAAATTAGCTTATGTATATTCTATTCCTGAGTAGTGAGTATGTATACTACTGCTTTCCATAATGAACTTCTGAGTAGGCAAAATTATGTATCATTAGTGAGTAGCTCATTTTTGTTTCTATTTCTTGGCAGTGAGCCTTTCACTAGCATGTCATTGTATTTTAGGTTGAGAGACCTCTAGCAAGGAGCCTTGTAATCTCATATAACTAGTTATATTATCTTGAGAGTTAAACCTCTTTATGGTTATTCTTGTAGACACTAAAAAATGGTCAACACATGTGTCTCCTATTTTTAACATATCATGTGCATAGTGCCTCTTAGGTTTAATTAATTAATTAAACCCCCTTTTACTAACGATTCTTCTAAGTCCTAAATAAATAAATTTAATAATTTATTTATTTATCCATTTTGTCCATTAATTAAATAAATTCATTTTATTTAATTAACTAATTCATTTATTAATTTATCATATTTATCTTCCTCCAAAATAAAGATAATTAATAAATTTTATTTATTAATTCATCTTTATTTCTTGCTTTTCTTAATTTTTAATTCTTCCATTGTATCCTCTTATGTGGAGATATTTAATAATTTTTATTTGTTAAATCTTCTCATATATCCTCCTAATTTTCAAATTTGGAAACTAATATCTTTCCTTGATTTTCAAAAATCAATCTTTTTGGCAATATCTCATTAATCTTAATTTTTAAATTAAAAAATGAGGTATGCATCTTCAAAAATCTACTTTTTGTGATAGGATATTTTATTTATTTTTAATTCTTCTATTTATCTTTTCGAATGAAGATATTTAATAATTTTTAATTATTAAAACCTTCTTGATATTTTCAACTTGCTAATTTGGTATTTATGAGAAGATAATTAAAGATTTTATTATTTATTCTCATAATATCTTCAAATTTGCTTTCTTCTATTTTCGTCCTTTCCTAAATGGCAGCTCTGTTGTGCACTCAATCTTGTCTGTTGATTATTTTTAGTCTTGAATTAATCTTGTCCATACGGTCAATCCCCAATTTTTCTATAAATTGGACTCTTTTATTCATCATTTTCAACCACTTTTCAAATATCCTCACATTGTCAAACTCATTTGCAATCTTGCTCTCTTTCTCACACTTGCATTTTGTAGGTGAAGCCCACATATTTGGAGGAAAAAGAGAAACAATGGAGAATCATGGAGGAAGTACTTCGTTATGGTTTGCATATTTATTTTAAGTGCTTTGTCTTCATAGCTCTATTGAATGTATTGGGATTTCTTTCATAGCTTGCTAGTTTTTTGTGGTTAGCTAATATAGGTTATGAATCTTATGCTCAAATTCCCTATTACATTTTTTTGGTGAACCCGACGTGAACACGTAAATCTGACAATTTTGTGAGTCTGATATTTGCATGCAGATTTTATGTGTGGATTTGTTTTTGCATGTAGGTTTTTGGTGTTAATCCATTGTTGCATGCAGGCTTTTTGGACTAATCCATTGTTGCATGTAGGCTTTTTGGACTAATCCATTGTTGCATGCAGGCTTTTTGGACTAATCCATTATTGCATGCAGACTTTTTGGACTAATCCATTGTTGCATGCAGGCTTTTTGGACTAATCCATTATTGCATGCAGGCTTTTTGGACTAATCCATTGTTGCATGCAGGTTTTTTGTCCTAATACATTGTTGCATGCAGGTTTTTTAAACTAATTTGTTGTTGCATGCAGGTTTTATGTGAGGATCTATTGTTGCATGTGTATTTTTTGGACTAATCCATTGTTGCATGCAAGTTTTTTGCACTAATATGTTGTTGCATGCAGGTTTTATGTGAGCATCTATTGTTGCATGTGTATTTTTGGGACTAATCCATTGTTGCATGCAGGTTTTTTTAAATAATATGTTGTTGCATGCAGGTTTTATGACAGGATCTATTATTGCATGTGGGTTTTATGGAGTCTAAATAATGATTTATGCAGGATTTCTTAACATGCAATGAACAACAAATCTTCACATAGTTTAATTAGAGGGATTTAATGAACAACAAATCTTCACTTAGCCTAATTAGGAGGTTTTAATGAACAACAACTCTTCACATAGCCTAATTAGGAGGTTTGAATGAATCCTACAACTCTCACATAGTTTTAATTAAGATTTGGATCAAAGAACAACAACAAATTCCATATTTCATGCATGCAAAGGGTTTAAAATAAACAACAAATTGCATTTAATCATGGCTTAAATTGATAGAATCTTTTTCAAATTAATATGGAATTAATCTCATCTAGTCTTAATTAGGATGCAAATGACTCAATAAACTCATTTGATTTTCTAAAGGTAAAAAAAATCAATGCTTATCATGCCTTTTTTTATTTTGTTTGTGTGTTTTTAGCCTTTAGATAGTGGGCTTGCCTCCCAATTTGTGAGAGGGAATGACCCTAAGTGGTGATAGGGTTGAAGACGAACCCCTTCCAAACCACTCTAAATAATTGTGGATGCAATGAAAGTTGTAGACAACGGGTGGTAGAATGGTATTGCGACGATTTATTCTCCGGATCAATACCCACCCAAACAGATGCCTTAACTAGAACCTTTTGTTTGTAGAGACCAAAAACCTTCTGTCTGTTGGCTCAGGCATTGTGATACACGCATGTCAAAGATACCTCTCATGTACTCCTTAGTTAGAGATAGCAAGTTCTTGGGAAGTGATGCCCCTTGAACTCGAAGATTGGTATGCCCGAGAAGTGAGTGCACTATAAGGGGGAGCCAGTGCTACCAAGCGTCTAGCTATCAGACCGAGTGTTATATTTTATGGTTAGAGGATTCAATAGATGTTGCCCCGGCCAGCCATAGGATATCTTGTGAATGAGCATGATTGTCTTGGGTCTAAGTCCAAACATCTTGTCTTTTGTGATTGTCAAAAGTTGAATTATACAATTGTCACAAAACATCATTTGTCAAACAAGTCCAAACATTGTCCAAACAAGGTTTTAAAAAAAAGAGCATTCATCCAACAAAGTACAAAACATTTTCAAAACATGGCTTTCAAACACATTGAAAAACTTTGTCTCAACATTCATGTCACTTAGATTTAGGTCCTTCATAGTACATACTTAGGTTTTAGGACATAGTCATTGCACTCCATCCAGTTCATTTTATTGTTAGGTGTCCTCATTTTGAACGTAGGTTCAACACCATTTTCCTAAGTTTTGCATGTCATTATTAGGTCCTCTCTTAGGTGTCCTTTTTCAAGTCATTATTAGGTTTTATCCTAGGTGCCCTTTTGCATGCCATTATTAGGTCCTATCTTAGGTGTCCTTTTGCATATCATTATTATATCTTCTCCTAGGTGTCATTCTGCATACCAAAATTAGGTCCTCTATTAGGTGTCATTTTGCATACCAACATTAGGTCCTTTCAAGGTTTGCATTTTTCATAATCATTGTCAAATACCAAAGTTAGGTTTCACCTAGGTCATATTCTTTGCATATCAAAAAGTCATTCCTTTGCATATGTCCTTTTGCACGTAGGGTAATATCATTTCATAGTCTAACCCTAAGTTTGGTCTTAGGTTAACATTATCATACATTTGTACCTACATCTTTAGTGTCATATCATTGTGTCATAATCAACTTTTGTCCATATCATCATATAAGGTCACATTTGCATACCCTAGGTCTCTCTTCATAACTTAGGTCATTATCATATCATATTGTAGTCTTGCACCTTAGATCATTGTCCTTTTTCATATAGTGTCAAAATTAGGTTTTTGTCATACTTGAGGATTCAATTCTTTAGATTAAACCCTAAGTTGTTGTTAGGAAGTCTTGAGCTCGTCCAACATTTTTATTCTGTCAACATGATTTTGTCAAACCTAGCTTAGTATCCAAGCATATATGTGAGACATTGTCATTTGTCCTATTGTCATTTTGTCCTTTGTCCTTTTAAGGTCTAGACTTCATTTCAATATCCCAAGGGTCATGTCTTTAGGGTTGTATTTCAAAGGTTTGTCCAAACCTAAAAAAGACAACAAAAAAATAGGTTGCATTACCATTGCTTAAGATTGCATATCATTTCCAAAAATTCTTGAAATAATAACAAAAAACTAGGTTGCACTTAGTTGCATAACATTATCAAACCATAGAAACTCAAAGGTCCAAAGCAAGGTCACATTTTCATTGCATTTAGTTGCATCTAGTTGTCATTCCAAAAATTCAAAAAGTCCAAAAACATTTAATTGCATTGTCATCCTTTTAGGTTGCATTTGTCAATCCCATTAGTTGCATTGCATAGTGACATGTTTGTTGAAATGAGGTCTCAACCTTCTTACGAAGCCATGTCATCATAATTGAGCAATCAATCATGTCAATCCAATCTCTACATGTCTCATAACTTGGATCAAACTTATCATCATGATTTAAATGTCCAAATACAAAAACTAGAGGAGAAACTAGCTCAAGAAAAGGAGATATTGGAACAAAAAGTGAAAAACAGTGAGAAGATTAGATCCCAAATGTCCAAAACATTTCAAAAATTTCAAGGTCCAAACCCAAACTTTGAGCCAATTGATGTAAGATCTCTTATTGAACAATCAAACATACCATCTCTCCTCTCACAAATAGAGATGATGAAACAATTTCAAGAAAAGAGATAACAACATTATGTGCCTCCACAACAAGAACAAGAAGGTGTTTACTATCAATCACATTTTCAACCATCACAACCAATTGTTCAACAGTTCGAACATTTCCAACAGACACAACCAATGGTCCAACATATACAACCAATGGTCCAATTTCAAAAATATGTCCAACCAACTATACAATGTCAACAAATGGTTCAACCAATGGTGGAATATCAATGTCAACAACTACAACCAAACATTCAAAAACAAAGGTTGCAGCACACACCAACCCAAGTTTCAAACATGTCAAAACAATTGAACCAAGTCCAATATCAAAACATGACATCAAACCAAGACCAAATTCTTGCCAAGAAAGTTAAACATATAAATCCAATCATGTCAAAACCTCACAAGGATTCAAATGCATCTCCAAATAAAGGTGGCCTTATTAGACAAATCTTAAAGAGAGTCCTAAGTGATTTTCCTGAGGATGATCAAAATCATACACTAATGTCTAGCAATGGCTTATCCATCCATCAAGAATTTGACCCTCAATTTGCCTCCACTTCCCCTCCCATTCCATCATATTTTGAAGTTTCACAAGAGCAATTTACACCATCGCCTCCAAATGATGCATCAAACAATGCATCCTCCCAAGGATTGTTTGCCACATAAATATATGCTAATCAATTAATTTATACAAATCCTTTTTAATATTTGGAAATTCAAGATTTAATGCCATCAAATGCTTCTCTTTTAGAGAGTCCCATTCAAATTCCATCCCCTTCATGCCAAAGCATTGATCCCTTGCCAAAATCCCCCATGCATATCCAAAGTCCAACCCCATGTCAAGAGGATAATTTAGAGCATGAAGAAACGTGTCTTGAAATAGATGAAGATCAAGATCTTGAAACCTTATCATCCCATCCAATTGTTGACCAGGATCTTATCTTCCCAGAAACTCATGATGATTCCCCTATTCTTGTTCATCCTATCAAAATTCCTATTGACACTCCATTCCCTGAGGAAGATCAAGATATCCCAGTCCATCCAATCCCAAATGATCCCCTTCCATTTTATGAAAAAAAACGTCCTTTCAAATCCCATTGACATTCCACTTCCTAAGAAAGATCAAGATATCCCTTCCATCCTTTCCGATGATCCCATTGAAAGTCAAGAGCAAAGCACCTTTAAAGAGGATTCTAATGATCTTCCTCCTTGTCAAGGTCAAATTATTCCTTTAAATCCTCCACAAGATCCTTTTGTTCCTCCATCTCCTTGTCTTAATCCTCCATATACACTCCAAGATCTCATTTCTTTTGATGATCCCATTATTTATCCCATTCCATCTCTTGAAGAGCCTATCATTGATCCATGTCCACCACATAATCCTAGCTCCCCTCGTGATCATCATCCCCCTAGTGATCCTGATCCCCCTCATGATTCTAATGTGTTGGTGCAATATGTTCATGAACCCCCTATATGCACAATGGGTTCTTCCACTTTGGTCCATTCTGATCCACTTTATGATCTCATTATTTCTCTCTTGTCATGTTCACCTAATAATGGACTTGCATCTTCCTCTAAAAGCACAAAGTATCCTACATGTCAAAATATTCATAAAGGAAAAGGGGTAGACCTTCATGATAAAGAACCCCTCCTTATCAAAGAAGATCTTAAGGGTCATGTCTACACAACTCACTCTCAAGACATTGGTATCCCTCCATCAAACTCAAAACATACACCTTCCCCATCATACTTTCCATCCATCTTAGGTCCTTATATCACTATATCCTCTATGCAAGGTCAGCAAATGCACACGTCATTGAGTAAATTTCATCAATCCAAAAGAACTCCATTTCATTCATATCCATCCATGCATTCCTTTCCCCCTCCAAGCAATTTGAATTCCAAGTATAAAAGTCATGTCTAGCAATCCACATGTATTCAAGGATCAACATGTCCAATATAATTGACATGTCAAAACAAAAAACAATATGATCTATAAAGAAAAAAATATATCCAAAAGGCCACAAAGGCCCACTGAGAAAAATAAAGGAAAGTCAAAATCTATATGGGTTCCTAAATCCTTTATGCAAGCAATGCACTCCAAGGAACTACAAAAAAAGAAACATCAAAAACCATGTGGATTCCCAAAAGGTTCCTTGAAGCACAAAAAGAAAAACCCAGATTGATATCTGAAATTGCTATTCCTCCATCTAAACTTTCCAAGTCTATTCCTACATCACCTTCTTCATCCATTTTGGGCCCTTATGTCTGCAAATCCCTAGCTATTCCTTCATCAAAATCTCCATATCCAAAACCCACTCTTCCTCCATCAGTCCATCACCCCTCAAGGTGTGTACCAATGTTGATCTTACCTTCATTTCCATCCGCTCAAGCCCAATTCTTCCAATACCCTATCCATTATCCAATGCATATTTTCCATCCTTCAATCCCTTTGGTCCAATCCTTTGCATAAATCCTTTCCTTAGTTCCATCTCATTTTCCATATCCTTATCCTACCAACGTCTTTGAGTATGCTTTTAAAGGTCATGGTCCATTTATTTCAAGGTTACTATCCAAACAATAATATGCTAGAGTCATGGTCCATTTATTTCAAGGTTACTATCCAAACAATAATATTCATCCACTGGTGAAAACCTGGCAAATAGACGCCTTGGGCAAGTACCATGATGAAAACCTGGCAAACAGGCATCATGTGTAATCCATGAGCTTCTTGCATGTCATATTTGGGGGTAGGTTTTATCCTGTCATATCCTATTACCCTTCATTATCCTATCATATCCTATTACACTTCATTATCCTATCATGTCCTATTACCCTTCATATCCTATTGTCCCTCATGCACACATCCCCTTTTCCACATTTGATCTTGACAAGGTTGAGGATATTCATGAGCATCATGTATCTTGTTTGCAACATTTAGTCTATCATAGCTTTTGGTCTTTATCTATTTTCTTATTACAACCTTTCATCCATATTCCCTGGCTTATTGCAACTTTCTGCCACTATCCCTTAGCCTACCCCAACCTTCAGTCCATGTCCCTTATCCATTCTTGGTCTTGCTTATCCTATCCATATGAAATCACTATACATACACTCTTTTTTTCATTCCTTGAGCTTGATCTGACATAAGGACACCAAATTTAAACATGGATTCAAAAACCTCTTGACATGTCCCTCATGCCATGTTACTGCTTTACATTGCCATATCCAATATCTTGTCCCATTGTCTCCATAATAAAAGGCCTTTGTCTTCCCTCTATCCACCATCATTTCAGCAAGCCTATTTATTCACCTATCACATTCCTTGCCTTGCTAGACACTGGGGGCAAAATCATAAAAAATCCAAAAAAATCAAATAAAGTCCTAAAAAAATTGAAAAATGTCCTAAAATAATCCAAAAACATTCAAAAAATGTCCCGAAATAATTCAAAAACATTCATAAAATGTCCTAAAAAAAAAAATCCCTAAAAATCAAAATGTTCAAAAACCCTAAAAATTTCAAAACATTAAAAATTAAAAAATAGTCACTTTTGTTTCATTTCACCAATAAACTATCCCTTTTGTACATATACAAACATTTGTGTAGACAACAAACAGATAACATGTTGCAACATTGTGCTTAACAAATCATGCATTAATAGATGAACTTTTCAATCAAACCAGACATTCAAACTGATCAAAATTATCATTTCAATCAATCAACATCAATATCATTTGTCCTTGTCACTACTATCATGGGTCTTATACAGGGTGTGGTATACTCGAAACCAGACTGTGTCCTATCTTAGACAGGGTCCTGTATTCCCTGAAACTAGACAACATGATCCTCCTTTTATCACGACATTGTCACTTTGGCAACGAAGATTAGAATGTTTGTTTGACTTGTCTGAATTTGCGAGTCTTATCTTTTTATTGATTTATTTTTGGCTTCGACCATGTTCCTATGTTTCTCGATGATGTCACTAAGTGATTTAGAGTGGTCAGGATGGCTCATGGTCCTTTATTATTTTTGTCTTCTATTTGTGGAGTGTTTCATAACATTCTGGGGCAAGTTTGTCTTAGGATTTTTGAACCATTCCTTCTCTGTGAGCATGTATGTCTTACGCAAAGGGATTGCATTATCGCCCTGGCCTTCATTACCATGGTGCACCGCATCTATTTTGCCATATAAAATAAAGGATCTCACCTACTAGTTGAATTTGTGAAAGCAAGATTTCATCACATTAATCATTCTTCACTTCTCGCTTGCATTTCTTCTAGCTAACATTTCCTCTATCCCATGAATCCTTCTATCTTTTCATCAAGTCGATCATTATCATGCTATTTATTCTCTTTAATCAATCAAGAATTTCTTCATTTGGTATCAATCATCCTATTTTTCTACAATCCCTTAACATTCTTCCCTTCTAATTAACATTTTTCTCCTTCATCATATTTTCTCTTTCTAACATTTTTTCTCTTCTTTCGAGAGATCAATCATTTCTTTCATCCATCAACAATCTCTTGAGGGGGCATCCTACCTCCATTCCTTAGTTTGCTGGGGCACGATCATTTTATCAATTTCAATGCTCAAAATCACATTGTCTCAAAGAGGAGCGAAATGCAGACACTAAAAAATGGTCAACACATGTGTCTCCTATTTTTAACATATCATGCACATAGTGCCTCTTAGGTTTAATTAATTAATTAAACCCCCTTTTACTAATGATTCTTCTAAGTCCTAAATAAATAAATTTAATAATTTATTTATTTATCCCTTTTGTCCATTAATTAAATAAATTCATTTTATTTAATTAACTAATTCATAAATATGAGCAATAAATTAATAAATCATTTTATTAATTTATCATATTTATCTTCCTCCAAAATAAAGATAATTAATAAATTTTATTTATTAATTTATTTTTTTTCCTGCTTTTCTTAATTTTTTATTCTTCCATTTTATCCTCTTATGTGGAGATATTTAATAATTTTTAATTATTAAATCTTTTCATATATCCTCCTAATTTTCAAATTTGGAAACTAATATCTTTCCTTGATTTTCAAAAATCAATCTTTTTGGCAATATCTCATTAATCTTAATTTTTAAATTAAAAAATGAGGTATGCATCTTCAAAAATCTACTTTTTGTGATAGGATATTTTATTTATTTTTTATTCTTCTATTTATCTTTTCGAATGAAAATATGAAAATAATTTTGACATGGATATTCCACCATTGGTTGAACCATTTGTTGACATTGTATAGCTGGTTGGACATATTGTTGAAATTGGACCATTGGTTGTATATGTTGGACCACTGGTTGTGTTTGTTGGAAATGTTTGAATAGTTGAACAATTGGTTGTGATGTTTGAAAATGTGATTGATAGTAAACACCTTCTTGTTCTTGTTGTGGAGGCACATAATTTTGTTGTCTCTTTTCTTGAAATTGTTTCATCATCTCTATTTGAGAGAGAAGAGATGGTATGTTTGATTGTTCGATAAGAGATCTTACATCAATTGGCTCAAAGTTTGGGTTTGGACCTTGAAATTTTTGAAATGTTTTGGACATTTGCGATCTAATCTTCTCACTATTTTTTACTTTTCATTCCAATATCTCCTTTTCTTGAGCTAGTTTCTCCTCTAGTTTTTGTATTTGGACATTTAAATCATGATGCTAAGTTTAATCCAAGTTATGAGACATGTAGAGATTGGATTGACATGATTTATTGCTCAATTATGATGACATGGCTTCGTAAGAAGGTTGAGACCTCATTTCAACAAACATGTCACTATGCAATGCAACTAATGGGATTGACAAATGCAACCTAAAAGGATGACAATGCAACTAAATGTTTTTGGACTTTTTGAATTTTTTGAATCACAACTAGATGCAACTAAATGCAATGAAAATGTGACCTTGCTTTGGACCTTTGATTTTCTATGGTTTGATAATGTTATGCAACTAAGTGCAACCTATTTTTTTGTTATTATTTCAAGAGTTTTTGGAAATGATATGCAATCTTAAGCAATGGTAATGCAACCTATTTTTTTGTTGGTTTTTTTAGGTTTGGACAAACCTTTGAAATACAACCCTAAAGACATGACCCTTGGGATATTGAAATGAAGTCTAGACCTTAAAAGGACAAAGGACAAAATGACAATAGGACAAATGAAAATGTCTCACATATATGCTTGGATACTAAGCTAGGTTTGACAAAATCATGTTGACAAAATAAAAATGTGATGAGCTCAAGACTTCCTAACAATAATTTAGGGTTTAATCTAAAGAATTGAATCCTCAAGTATGACAAAAACCTAATTTTGACACTATATGAAAAAGGACAATGATCTAAGGTGCAAGACTACAATATGATATGATAATGACCTAAGTTATGAAGAGAGACCTAGGGTATGCAAATATGACCTTATATGATGATATGGACAAAAGTTGATTATGACACAATGATATGACACTAAAGATGTAGGGGCAAATTTATGATAATGTTAACCTAAGACCAAACTTAGGGTTAGACTATGAAATGATATTACCCTACGTGCAAAAGGACATATGCAAAGGAATGACTTTTTGATATGCAAAGAATATGACCTAGGTGAAACCTAACTTTGGTATTTGACAATGATTATGAAAAATACAAACCTAGAAACGACCTAATGTTGGTATGCAAAATGACACCTAAGAGAGGACCTAATTTTGGTATGCAGAATGACACCTAGGAAAAGATATAATAATGATATGCAAAAGGACACCCAAGATAGGACCTAATAATGGCATGCAAAAGGGCACCTAAGATAAAACCTAATAATGACATGAAAAAGGACACCTAAGAGAGGACCTAATAATGACATGCAAAACTTAGGAGAATGGTGTTGAACCTACGTTCAAAATGAGGACACCTAACAATGAAATGGACTGAATGGAGTGCAATGACTATGTCCTAAAACCTAAGTATGCACTATGAAGGACCTAAATCTAAGTGACATGAATGTTGAGACAAAGTTTTTCAATGTGTTTGAAAGCCATGTTTTGAAAATGTTTTGAACTTTGTTGGATGAATACTCTTTTTTTAAAACCTTGTTTGGAAAATGTTTGGACTTGTTTGACAAATGATGTTTTGTGACAATTGTATAATTCAACTTTTGACAATCACAAAAGACAAGATGTTTGGACTTAGACCCAAGATAATCATGCTCATTCACAACATATCCTATGGCTAGTCAAGGCAACATCTATTGAATCCTCTAAACATAAAATATAACACTCGATCGGATAGCTAGATGCTTGGTAGCACTGGCTCCCCCTTATAGTGCACTCACTTCTCGGGCATACCAATCTTCGAGTTCAAGGGGAATCACTTCCCAAGAACTTGCTATCTCTAACTGAGGAGTACATGAGAGGTATCTTCGACATGCGTGTATCACAATGCCTGAGCCAACAGATAGAAGGTTTTTGGTCTCTACAAACAAAAGGTTCTAGTTAAGGCATCCATTTGGGTGGGTATTGATCCGGAGAATAAATCATCGCAATACCATTCCAGCACCCGTTGTCTACAACTTTCATTGCATCCACAATTATTTAGAGTGGTTTGGAAGGGGTTTGTCTTCAACCCTATCACCACTTAGGGTTATTCCCTCTCACAAATTGGGAGGCAGGCCCACTATCTAAAGGCTAAAAACACACAAACAAAATAAAAAAAGGCATGATAAGCATTGATTTTTTTTACCTTTAGAAAATCAAATGAGTTTATTGATTCATTTGCATCCTAATTAAGACTAGATGAGATTAATTCCATATTAATTTGAAAAAGATGCGATCAATTTAAGCCATGATTAAATGCAATTTGTTGTTTATTTTAAACCCTTTGCATGCATGAAATATGGACTTTGTTGTTGTTCTTTGATCCAAATCTTAATTAAAACTATGTGAGAATTGTAGGATTCATTCAAACCTCCTAATTAGGCTATGTGAAGAGTTGTTGTTCATTAAAACCTGCTAATTAGGCTATGTGAAGATTTGTTGTTCATTAAATCCCTCTAATTAAACTATGTGAAGATTTGTTGTTCATTGCATGTTAAGAAATCCTGCATAAATCATTGTTTAGACTCCATAAACCCACATGCAATAATAGATCTTGTCATAAAACCTGCATGCAACAACATATTAGTGCAAAAAACCTGCATGCAACAATGGATTAGTCCCAAAAATACACATGCAACAATAAATGCTCACATAAAACCTACATGCAACAACATATTAGTGCAAAAAACTTGCATGCAACAATGGATTAGTCCAAAAAATACACATGCAACAATAGATCCTCACATAAAACCTGCATGCAACAACAAATTAGTTTTAAAAACTTGCATGCAACAATGTATTAGGACAAAAAACCTACATGCAACAATGGATTAGTCCAAAAAGCTTGCATGCAACAATGGATTAGTCCAAAAAGCCTGCATGCAACAATGGATTAGTCCAAAAAACTTGCATGCAACAATGGATTAGTCCAAAAAGCCTGCATGCAACAATGGATTAGTCCAAAAAGCCTACATGCAATAATGGATTAGTCCAAAAAGCCTGCATGCAATAATGGATTAGTCCAAAAAGCCTACATGCAACAATGGATTAACACCAAAAACCTGCATGCAAAAATAAATCCACACATAAAACCTGCATGCAAATATCAGACTCACAAAATTGTCAGATTTACATGTTCACATCGGGTTCACCAAAAAAATGTAATAGGGAATTTGAGCATAAGATTCATAACCTATATTAGCTAACCACAAAAAACTAACAAGCTATGAAAGAAATCCCAATACATTCAATAGAGCTATGAAGACAAAGCACTTAAAATAAATATGCAAACCATAATGAAGTACTTCCTCCATGATTCTCCATTGTTTGTCTTTTTCCTCCAAATATGTGGGCTTCACCTACAAAATGCAAGTGTGAGAAAGAGAGCAAGATTGCAAATGAGTTTGACAGCGTGAGGATATTCAAAAAGTGGTTGAAAATGATGAATAAAAGAGTCCAATTTAAAGAAAAATTGGGGATTGACTGTATGGACAAGGTTAATTCGAGACTGAAAACAATCAACACACAAGATTGAGTGCACAACAGAGCTGCCATTCAGGAAAGGACGAAAATAGAAGAAAGTAAATTGGAAGATATTATGAGAATAAATAATAAAATCTTTAATTATCTTCTCATAAATACCAAATTAGCAAGTTGAAAATATCAAGAAGGTTTTAATAATTAAAAATTATTAAATATCTTCATTAGAAAAGATAAATAGAAGAATAAAAAATAAGTAAAATATCCTATCACAAAAAGTAGATATTTGAAGATGCATACCTCATTTTTTAATTTAAAAATTAAGATTAATGAGATATTGCCAAAAAGATTGATTTTTGAAAATCAAGGAAAGATATTAGTTTCCAAATTTGAAAATTAGGAGGATATATGAGAAGATTTAATAATTAAAAATTATTAAATATCTCCACATAAGAGGATAAAATGGAAGAATAAAAAATTAAGAAAAATAGGAAATAAAGATGAATTAATAAATAAAATTCATTAATTATCTTTATTTTGGAGGAAGATAAATATGATAAATTAATAAAATGATTTATTAATTTATTGCTCATATTTATGAATTAGTTAATTAAATAAAATGAATTTATTTAATTAATGGACAAAAGGGATAAATAAATAAATTATTAAATTTATTTATTTAGGACTTAGAAGAATCGTTAGTAAAAGGGGGTTTAATTAATTAATTAAACCTAAGAGGCACTATGCGCATGATATGTTAAAAATAGGAGACACATGTGTTGACCATTTTTTAGTGTCTACAATTCCCATTTGGGTTTTCCATGTATAAAAATCTGGTATCTCTCTTATGGTTGTATATCTCTTGCATTTCAATTATGTTTCATGCATTTATTTTGAGCTGAGGTTAATTGATAATAAGCTAAGTTTCAGAAGTTTAGTTTTAAATTTTCAAAAGGGAATACTGATTCAGCCCCTCTGAGTATTCTAGTCTATTTAACACCTTGTTAGATAATATCACTAATAGCCCACTCATTTAATTATGCATTATACCTTATAGTTATTTTTATGTGCCTCTTGTGTGGAGTGACTTTCTACCTTGGCATAAGTAGTGGCATCACCTATTTCTTGTGTTGCACCATAACAAGGTGCAAGTGTATGTGTTTTTGTCATGCATGTCAATGGTGTGTCTACATGATCATTATAATAATGTGTCTAAAAAATATTTAGGTTTTCATGTTGTTTTGTTTTGTTAGGCCTTACATGACCTATTTTAGAAAAAAATTCACTAAAAGTTGGCCTTACAAATTTTTTTATAGAATACAACCTTGGTCACTGACCTCCATTTATTTGGTGTTGCTAAATTTAGATATTAGTATAATTTGCAAGTGGCAATCTCATATTCAATGTACATATTTAGATGAATGCTAGAAATTATCATAAAATTTATAATTCACTTTTAAGATATAAAAAATCTATCATAAGAGTCTATCTAGAAAAGCTAATGGTTGATAGCTTAATTTAGTATTTTCATAAAAGTGGTTATGTTAGATTTGCATCAAAAGTAAATATGTAAAAATATTAAAAAAATATACCTTACCCACAAAATAATTTTCAAATAATAGTGATAGTTACCATGCTCACCCTCAATTAAACAACTTGGAAGGACAATCAATGCCTTAGAACTACATTTTAATAAAACGTTTTGAATACAAGGACAATCATGATTCATGATGACATTCAAATTAATGTTGAATATTTGAATGATACTTGCTTGAAAGATATCCAATATTGATATTAAATTTTAATAAATATCAATAAAGATAGTAAATTATTCTAGAATTTATTTTACCAAAGGTAACATTGACAGATTTACATCCAAAAATATAACTGCAATCATGTTGATATTCATTCATTGGATGACATAGATTGCAAAATAAAGAAAATCTACCTAACCCGACAATGTTAATAATTTAATATTAAAATCAAACCAAGAACTAATAAATTAGACACATTAAATAATTTAAACAAAATGAACCTAAGTTTATATTTGATTATGAAAATTAATTTTTTCATTCATAGAAAACATACCATTAAATTAAATATGTTTTAGAAAATGTTTAGAAAAAAATATAATAAAATTATGATTCATGAAAATAGATTTACGATAAAAGTTTATAGTGATAGAAGAAAAAATAAGTGGCGATGTTATAACTAAAGTAGAACATACAAAGTAAGATATTATCTTAATTATAACTAATTACTAATTATGTCATTTTTAAAGTTGTCTACTCAAGTTATTCTTTTCAAATATCACTTATTATAACTAATTACTAATTAGTGTGTAACATGCTTTGTAATTGTAGTCTCCACTTATTATAAATAATTGTTTTATGAAGTCAATTTTCATCTATCATGAGTTATCATTGTCCAAAAAAGTATGGATGGACATTTAATGTTATTATGAAAGATATTAAAAAACTAATTATTAAAATCAAATTTGTAGTGAGTTTGATTCTCAACATGAATTAGTCACCCTAGCCTCAATGTTATTCATATATTGAGCTTTATTGTACTATGAGGCATAAAATTTGTTGACATATTGATTGATACTATGCAAGACTATATGTTGGATGAAATTTGAAAAACACAATTGTCAATAAAGAGATTTGTTATGGATTATAGTCAAGCATTTATGAAAAGTTGATCATTTAGATTGAAGAATGAAAAGCATTTTAAATAGTATGAGAATGAAAGACTAATATGTTCTTATAGTGCATGTGACTTTGATATTATAATTAAAAAATTTATATTTTTTTAAATTTTTTTGGTACTATTTAGTATCATAAATTTTTTTTTAATATAATAAATTTAAATTGTCTAATGGATATATATATATATAGACAAAACACACTAAGAGATATTTACATATATAATGAAATTGAGAAAGTATTAGAACATAACCAGAAATTGGGAGGAAAGCTCAATCAACAATCTTTTGAATCTAATAATAGCCAACTCATATCTATCAAAGCTCATATTATATTAAATGAACAAAAAGCTCAACCCCTGCCCCCCTGGCCCAAAAAAAAACCAAGAGCAAAAGCTTAATCAAAATACTAATTTGAATCAATCAGAATGAAAATGCTAAAAATAAAATATACCCATATGGTAATTATAATATATTCTAAAACAAAACAAAGGGGTGGAAACTAAACCCAGTATAGGAGATTTTCCTCATTTTTCTCTTCCTTCATTTTAACTTGAACATCCTCTGAATTATCACTAGCAACCTTAATTGAATAAGAAGAGCATATATCATTCTAACGTTGAATGGAATTGATAGGGAAAACTTGCCGCATTTTTGGAATATGCTCCACAATGGCATGATTTAACAAAAACATAGGGCATGGCAACTATGGAGTGAAAAGGAGCAGAGCAAAAAGGAGCAGGAATCCCTAGGAACAACAGATTTCTTGGAGCTTGCAGTTTTTCTGGGATCAGAACTGGCAATCAGGCAGGGGGTTAGGCGCCTCAAGGGTCAGAAGAGGACAAGGAAAAAGAAAAACTAGGAGAGGACAAAGATTCGAACCCTAGGGACCCACACGACAGAGGTAAAGGAAAAAAATGGTCTTCGCTCTTCGGAGTGAAACCGCTAGTTAAATCTGGGCTCCCGGAAGTAACAAACATTTCAGACCCTGTCTCTGGACAGTTTGCTATTTTTGTTCCAGACAAAGTGGTCGATATGACTATTTCTGGCCTTTCTATGACATTAGTAGGATGATTCTCTAGCTTTAGGCCTAACATTGATGATGTTAGGAATTTCATAAGGAGAAAATGGCTTGTTAAAGGACAAGTGGAAGTGGCAGCGCTGCCCAGAGGGTTTTTTACCTTCGCTTTCAACTCTGAAGAAGACATGAATAAAGCTCTCTACGAAGGCCCTTGGATGTTTGGCAAATCATCCCTGGCTCTTTAGAAATGGGCCCCGAATCTCATCCTCAATGAATCCTTCTTTGTTTCGGCGCCAAGCTGGACGCGCCTCCGGGGTCTTCCATTGGAACACTGGAATGAGGAAGTCTTCAAGGGTATTGTGAAATCCTTCAGAGAACTCTTATTGATCGACCCAATGACGACAGCTAAATCAAGGTTAGTCTTTTCTCGCATCTGTGTAAATGTTAATCAAATGACAGATATGCCTCAATCCATAGACATCATTTCTAAACTTGGAAAATGGTCCCAAGCTATTGAATATGAATCTCTACCGTTTGCTTGTTTCCACTGCAAAAAGTCAGGGCATTGGGCTAAATCATGTCTGCTCAAGAAAAACAAGGAAAACAAGATTGATAGCAACAACAAGAACAAAAAGACCTGGCAAATGATAAATAAGAAAGGAGACTCATCAACAATTAAGAGTAACCAAAATAAGGATATGATGGAACTTTTGAATGAAGCCAAGAGGAATGGGAGTAGTAGCAATGACCAACAAGATTGTGTTTGCTCCAATGACCAACTAGAGAGAACTAAAGAAGCAAAGCAAGGAACTGAATTGAAAAATAAAAAAAACACAGAGGACCAGGAGACTAGATCTATTAGTCAGGAGAAGGAAGACTCCATTCCGGACCAGGAGGTTAGATCAGTGAGTCGGGAGAAGGAAGAGACCATTCCAACCCTATCTCTATCAAAACCGGCTGAGGAAAACTTTTATGAAGCTCAAGTCCCTTCTAATATTGAGCCTTTACTACTTTTAACCAATGAAAGCCCAAAGCCCAACCTCTATAAAACCCCTTCCACAGTGTGGATTTGTTGGATGGGAATCTCCAGATATTCAGATCAAGAGAAGGAAAATCGAACAAGGAGGAATTCAATGGAGGAATCTCAACTAGAAGCAAGATCAAGAAAAAGGCAGATGTTGGAGGTCAGGACACAAAGCAAGGTAGGCCATCCCTAAAACATCAAAGGGAACAGGAAAGCTGGAAGAATTGTACTGATGGAACATAGTGTTTCATTGAGTCAGCCCTATCCCCTGTTAAAGTATGAAGATAATATCCTAGAATATTAGAGGGCTGAACACCCCTCATAAGCAAGATGTGTTATGGAACATCATCAGAGATCATAAATCGGATGCAGTCCTTCTTTAGGAAACCAAGATGTTGAAAGAAAAAGTTGAAAAGATTAGAATTTTCAAAGAAAATGGAGTCATAGGATCAAACTCGGAGGGAGCTTCTAGGGGAACTATGATTTTTTGGAACCAAAAAACCACTACTAGAAAGGAAATCATCTCGGCTACTAATGGGATCTCTGTTCAGCTTGAGCATATTAAGGACAACTTTTTTTGGGTGTTATCTAATCTCTATGCGCCTAATACCAAATCCAGGAGAGCTAAATATTGGAAAAGCCTTGCAGCTAACAAACTCCAGTTCACTGATCAAAGATGGATTATTATGGGAGACTTCAATACCCCACTCAAAGATGAAGAGAAGATGGGAGGTATCCCCTTACAACTTGATGGGAAACAAGACCTCATGGACTTCATTAATGACCAAGCTCTCATTGATATGGATCTCCAGGGCATCAATTTCACCCGGACCAATAGAAGAACTAGAGCTGATCTGATTCAAGTCAAGCTTGATAGATCTTTAATTTCTCCTAACTGGCTTTCTAAGTATAATTGTTCCCTTGCCTCTGTTATCAAAATTGGTTCAGACCACTACCCCATCTCCTTTACTACCAACTCTTTTTCGACAAAGAGAAACTTCCCTTTCAGATTTGAAAAAGCTTGGCTCTCCCATCCTTCTCTGGAAGCTTGCATTGCTAAATGGTGGAACTTTGAAGTGGAGGGCAGGGCTCTTTTTAGAATTGCCAAAAAGATCAACATCATAAAAGCCAAAATTAAATCCTAGAACAAAGAGTTTTTTGGGGACATATTCAAGAACAAAATTCAAGTCAAAGCTGAAATAAAGTATGTTCAAGATAGAATCCAAGAGGTGGGGTTTACCGAAGATCTTATGACGGCTGAAAATGATCTTTTATCTAAACACTACTCCATCATTTCTAATGAAGAGACTTTCTGGAGACAAAGATCCAGAGCTTTGTTTCTGAAGAAAGGTGATAAAAATACCTGCTTCTTTCACTTAACTGCTCTTAAGCATAGGGCAGCCAACAGAATATGCAGACTAAATTGCAATAAAGGCATCTTAATAGAGGACTGTGACATAAGAAAGGAAGCTCTCGAGCATTTCAGTACCCTGTTGGGTGAAGTGGATATCCTGGATTTCAGCAAGCAAAACACCCTTTCACAAGCTATCCCTCCTATCCTATCGAAAGCTGACAACCACCTTTTATCTCGTATCCCCTCTAATCTGGAAATCAGAAAGGCGGTGTTCTCCTTTTAGGGGGATAAATGTCCTGGCCTGGATGGCTTCCCCATGTTTTTCTTCCAAAATTTCTGGCACATAGTGGAGGCTGACATATGCAATGGTGTTAAGGAATTCTTTGGCTCTAGAAGACTCCTAAAGGAACTGAACGCTACCTTCATTGTCCTAATCCCAAAGATCCCCAGAGCTGATTCTCTTAACAAGTTTAGACCCATCAGCTTGTGTAACTCTGTCTACAAGATCTTATCTAAGGTTCTAACTTCTAGGTTATTAGAAATGCTTCCAAGGATTATATCTGTCCAGTAGAATGGCTTTGTCCTTGGAAGATAGATTTTGGACTCCATCATTTCTATTCATGAAAACATCCACTCTTTGAAAGTGACGAATAACCAGGGATTCTTCTTAAAGTTCAACATGGCTAAAGCTTTTGATAGAGTGAACTGGCAGTTTCTCCTTAGGATCATGAAATCGTTTGGTTTTGGTGGCAAAGTTATTCATCTCTACTCTCAACTAATGGAAACTTCCTCCTCTGCTGTTATAGTCAATGGCTCCCCATCCAGTTTCTTCAAAAGCTCTAGAGGTCTCAGACAGGGGGACCCCATATCCCCTATCCTGTTCACTATTCTTGTTGAATGCTTGGGAAGATTCATCCTTAAAAATGTGGAAGATGGCAATTTTAAGGGCCTGAAACCTTCTTCTTCCAATGTTGTCTACTCTCATGAAAAATTCATTGATGAGTCTATCACCATGGGGGAAGCCACCATCATGGAAGCTAAAAATATGAAGATTATTCTGAATACCATTGAATCTGCCTCTGGCCAAAAAATCAACTGGGATTCAAGCTCTTCATTTTTCATCAATACCTTGGTTCAAAGGCAAATAAGGATTGGCAGGATTTTTGGCTGCAACATCTCTGAGTTTCCCTCTACCTATTTGGGGCTTCCTCTGTGTCTCAAGTCTAAGGATTCCTTCTGGAACAAGCTGATTGACAGAATTAACTTGAAACTTGCTGGCTGGAAAGGGGTTGTCCTAAGTCAAGAAGGAAAAATCACTCTGCTCAAAGCCACTCTCCAAAATATTCCTGTGTATGCTCTTAGCCTATTCAAAATCCCCTCAAAGTTTACGGAAGCCATTGAAAAAATCCAAAAAAAGTTCCTTTGGTCGGGAGTGGAAGCTAAAAATAGAATTCCCCTTATTGCCTAGAATAAAATTTGCTCCCCTAAGGCCTCTGGTGGGCTGGGCTTAAGGAACATTGGTTCTATGAATAAAGCTTTATTAGCCAAACAAATATGGAATGCTATGCAATCAGCTAAAAGTTGGGCTACTGCTGGTAGAACTTGGAACCTTGGAGATGGGAGGAGAATAAGATTTTGGGAAGATAGATGGATCCTGGATAAACCTCTGGAGAAAATCCCAATCCTTAAAGATTGGAAAGACCGATTCAAAAGAAGGTATGGAGAAATGGTAAGAGATTACTGGAGAAATGGGAAATGGATTGACTTTAGCCAACAATGTCTCGGACTCAAGTTCCTTCCAATATCTCTCTTTGCCAAAATCCCTAGAGACAACAAAGATGATAGATTGATATGGAGGGAAGCTCTAGATAGGAAATACTCTATTTCCTCTACTGTGGCTATTCACAATGTTCTGGTGGAAGAAATTCCCATCTGGGCTAAAGTCTAGAACAAGAAGTTAGTTCCTAAGGTCAATATCTTCTTCTGGATTTTCATCCAAAATAAGGTATTAACCCTCGACAATCTTCACAAAAGAGGTATTATTTTTCCTAACAGGTGTTCTCTTTGCTGCAGGGAAGAAGAGACAACTTGTCATATTCTCAATCAATGTACCTTTAGCCAGGATATCTAGAAAATCATCCTTTCCAGGTGGAAGCTGAGTTGGGTCTTCCCGAACTCTCTTGGTGACACCTGGCTTCAATGGTATTGGCCTAATTCTAATCCTAAAATTGTGGAGACCTAGAAACTTACTCTACTGATTGTTATCTGGAATATCTAGAAAGAGCGCAACAATAGGATTTTTAGGGATAAAAGGGCTTCTCCTAAAGTGGTTGCAGATAAAATCTTTAGGAGTATCTTTGAAAGCCTCTACTACACTAATTCAGGGACCTACTGCTAAAGATGATTTTAAAGACAGGTGGAACCTTTCTACCACTACTACTAGAAAGGAGACTAGAAGAGAAGGTCTAGTCTAGTGTTTTCCCCCGCAGGGATGGATTAAGGCTAACTTTTATGGGGCCTCTAAAGGGAATCCGGGTAAAGCTGGATATGGGGGCATTGTTAGGAATTTTGCTGGAAGTTGTCTTAAGGCGGTGGTTGGTCCTCTGGGGAATCAAACTAGCCATTTTGTTGAAGCCTCTGTAGCCTTGAATACCTTAATTATAGCCAAAAATCTAAATTATGATAAAATATGGCTTGAGGGAGATTCACTCAATATCATAAAGTGCCTAAAGGGGGAATCGGAACCTTCCTGGTCTATTGAAAATATCATCATGAAAGCTAGAGAGATCACTGCCAGTTTCAAAGAAATCATTATTCAACATGCCTTAAGAGAGCAAAATAGCATGGCGGATTGCTTAGCAAATACTAGAGTTAACTTTGACTCCCAAATGATTTGGCATGAGGAGGATCTCAATTTAAATATCAAAGAGTTTGTTAGAAAGGACTGTTATACAGGGAGAGAAGGACAATTTAATCATGACAAGTAAAAAGCATCATTTATGCCTCGTTGGAAAGGCCATCATTACTTGGTGTTGTGGAAGATCTTCTATTATCTCTAATAAAGTGTTGCACACTTTGTGGGTTACCTAGTTCGAAAACTTGAGCAACATCAAAAAAGAAGGTGATATCTTGTAGAGAAACAGAGCAGACAACCCGTATCCAAAGATGGGAGGAGACCTAAGGTGGGAAGAACCAGACAACACATCGACCTAGAAAACGATGCCAAAAGTCTGGGCGAAATTGGAGAAGGGCTCTCTTACCATCTTCATGGAGAAACTTGAGGACTATGACAAAGGTAGGGTTAACTTAGCCATTTCCAAGATTTCCAAAAACTGGTCTAATGGCTCTTTTAAACTTTATGGAATTAAGTTTAAGCTGGACGTTGGGCTCATTTCCACTGTGACCGAAATGCCCCATTTTGGCTTAATTTCTTTCGAGACCTTAAGGTCTCCAACAACATGGTTAACCTGTTCCCACGAAAAAAGAAAGAGAGAGCTAAAATCAGCAAGGCTACTAGGGGCTACTACAAAGCTGCAACATCTAGAAGTTGTGGGCCTGGGTTCTAAACGCAATTATGGAGTACATCACAGTTGAAGGTCATTTTTCCAGGGCCCACACCTACCACTTAGTGCTCTTAAACCATTTCAGACATGACAAAAAGGTGTCCCTGCCCTACTACCTCTTTTGGTCCCTCTCCAGGTCCCTCAACAAACACAAGACTAACCCTTCTAGCCTGATTCTCCACTACAGGCTTCTGCTACTCATCTATGAGCATTGCAAAACCCTCACCCTGCTGGAGAATAAGAGGATTTCCGCCTCTCCAGGAAAGAGAAAGATGGAAGAGGGAGAAACTAGCAAGGAGAAGGCGTCCTCCAGCAAAAAAAGGAAAAGCATCCCTGGGTTGGAAACAGAGGACATTGTTAAGGAAAGCAGCGGAAAGGAGATGGACGACTCCAATAGTGAAGATAGCTGGAAAGACGAGGAGTTGGGTAATGAGGAAGAAAGTGGCAACAATGAGCCTGGTCAAGAAAGCCCTACCCTCAACGAATACCCTAGTAAGGATAATAGCCATCTGATGGAAGAAGTGGATCCCAAGGATAATGAGGAAACCAAAGTGAATTCTGAGAAGGAAATGAACAAAGACTCTAAGAAGGACCTAACTGAGGATAGGGATAGTGAGGACAAGGAAAGTGCTAGTAAAGGGCTTATCCTGGATAACCTCAAGAATCTCTCTGAGGCCAGAATGGATTTTGATAGATGGACCTACGAGACCCTGAAAAACCTGGATAAGAAAGGAATTAAAATGGATGAAAAGAGAGAGGATGAAAACAAAGAGCAGATTAATTGGAAGCAGGAAATGGAGAATTTGGTAAAATCGTTGGAAGAGGGAAAAGAAGCGATGAAAAATCTGATGGGAGTTATCCCAAGCATCCTCTCTGCTATCATTAAAAACCTAGAGGACATCGCCAAGGTTGTTGATCATACCTGCACTCCTAAACCGATCATGGATCTTGACCTGGAGGAAGAGACCATCCAGACTGGAAGCGATGATGCTAATCGGGTGGGCGGTACTGCAAAGAGAACTAGGGCCAGTATCAAGAAAGTTGTAGTTGCTTCAGAAAAGGATCCCCCTAACTTCAAAGATAACATCAAAGAGTTGTATGATATCAGAAACACCTTGGCTAAAGCCCTAGAAAAAATCTGAATGCTGGAAGGCTTGCTGGCTTTTTGGGGCTTTTTAGGGTTTTCTTCGGTTTTCTGCTGGTTTTTTTGTGGTTTCTGTTCTTTTTTGTTTCTCGTAGCTTTTCTGTTTAAGTTCTTCTTGTAATGGGTTTTAGGGCCCCTTCAAAACCTGCTTTTTCCTTAATCAAAAACAAAAACATAGGGCACAAAACTTATCTTGAAAGTTCTCAACTTACCATCTCCTAAGATATCAGAGTGTATAAACAAAACCCTACACAATATTTCCTCATTCTAAACCTCTAGAGCCACCTTAAATGCATCATATATTAATGCCAAGGAAGATTTTTCTACAAGAAACTCCCTCTTGATTTGGCCACCAACATCAGACCTGCCTTTGAATAAATTATACCTATGAACCACATCATCCAGGCATTGTCTTGCTATGTACTCATCATGAAGAAATTTATTTGGAATATGGATAATTTATTCATATGACTAAACTAAATGAAGGTAGTCTGAGAGAAAATTTGAGAGGACCTATGAGGTAAAGAGGAATCGTATAGAGAGGACAGAAAATATCATTGCAAGTGATCTCCCTACTTGTATCCTCCATAGGCTTACATTTTAGAATAAAATTTTTGACCATGTGGTCATGGTTATATGGGCCAAAATATGGGATATTCTCATTTTTTAATAGATATTTTCACTATGAAGTTATACTATTGGTAAACGATATTGGCCTTGTTTGTTAAAAATATGAGTTCTTGTTAGGATAACCAGTGAACAACTGAGAGGGGGGGGGGGCTGAATCAATTGTTAACAAATTATATCATTTAATCCACTTAATAATCTTAAACTAGATTAAGTACTGGTAAAACAGAAACAGATACCAGTAAGCAATAAAACTTAACAATGAAACATATAATCAACATAATGCAACCATACCACATAAAACCATGATTTGTACGTGGAAAACCTAGAAAGGGAAAAACTACGGTGGGAAGCCTACCCATAGTCAGATGATACTTTTGCAGAAAGTATGTGATACAATGAGGGGCCTGCACATGCTAGAAGGCACACTGCCTAGAGCGTCCTACTCATTACAAGAGTCTCACTAACTATAGAGAGGTTATAACCACCTCAAGATAAATGGAAAACAATCCAAAATAATGAACTGCCAGAGATAGCATCTACCATGCCTGATTAAAGTCCTGGTTAAGCTCAATACCAGAGGCCTTTGACCTCTTCTTTAACCCCAAATTGATCACCTATGATCGACCAAATATCCTTCGCATATGATATTGCATTTCAAGACCACAAATACTTTTTCATTGCCATTCTATATTCTACAATGAGATCTTACATCATTTTATACCAACCCTAAGGCCTAAACCAATTAGGTCAACCACTAAAAGATATTATAATAAGACCATTACATAAATTCATATTATAATGATATGCCATTTTGTCTTAAGACCAAAAAAATAAGAACCAATCCATAGAACATCCTGAAACATCCTGGTAATGTGTAGAGTACACGTTAACATGATACCGGTCCATAACCTAGATAGGTAACAGACCTATTCTAGGTCCACCATGCCAAATAAATGTCTTCAAGCAGTTGAAGCACAAAAAAAGAACATTTTTAGAATCTTGAAATCCATCTAGAAGATACACCAACACTACTTATGCATCCTGTCAAGATTCCTCAATGAAAGCTCTATCAGTTAAACC
The DNA here is from genome assembly GCF_030272615.1 of Cryptomeria japonica. Classification (NCBI taxonomy): domain Eukaryota; kingdom Viridiplantae; phylum Streptophyta; class Pinopsida; order Cupressales; family Cupressaceae; genus Cryptomeria; species Cryptomeria japonica. The sequence continues at coordinate 306,286,006 of NC_081408.1, forward strand.
TTAAACCAATGTCGGTAAGGGTTTACAAGAGTGTATGATAGCATCCGATTACCAAGTCAAAATCAACTGACCAAAGTATGCTCAAGGAACATGTAACACATAAAATCAAACATACTCCATTGATCCAAACATGTCGGAAGTGTCCAATAGATAGTCTCTTCTTTCGGTAACACTAGATCTTCTACCGATAACCAAAACCTGTCTACCAGTAACCAGCTATAACAGCTAGTGTTGACATCAATGCAACAAATAAACAATTCATCCATAATGCCAACAATCTCCCCCTTTGGCATTGATGGCAACACTAGACGTGAAAAACATCTTATAAGTACCAAGAAATGCCAAACAAGTCTCCCCCTGAGGAAGACAACCAACAATCTCCTGAATATTACAAGTCTCCCCCTAAGGAAGAAAATCAACAATCTCCTAAATATCAGTAACTCTCCCCTTGTGAATGATATCTCTGTAAAGTTATGAAATTATTTTCATAATTTTCACATGACTATCTCTCCCCCTTTGACATCAATGCCACAAATATGACACAAATATCAAAGAAATAATGTAAACCTCTGAATCTTGAAGCTGACTACTCCCCCTGAGTAGTAGAACCACACATCTATGCTAGAATGAATAATATTTCTGATAATGCATGTTAGACTGATGACAAACTCCATCAATCAAGTCTATGTCGGAGGGATAGAAACCCCTAACCTATCTCTCAAATACTCAAATGATTCCTTAGACAACGATTTAGTGAATATATATGCAATCTATTCTTTAATGTTCACATAAATCAATTTGACTTCTTTTTCTTCTACCTTGTCCTTCAGAAAGTTATAATTTATTGATATATGCTTAGTCTGAGAGTGAAATACCAAAATTTTAGACATGTCAATAGCTGGAGAGTTATCACAGTAGATAACTACCGGTTCACTACAATTTACCCTAATATCCTTCAACATTTGCTTCGTCCACAATACTTTAGTGCAATTAGTTGCTGCTACAATATACTTAGCTTCTACAGTAGATAAAGAAATGCATTCCTGTTTTTTGCTGATCCATGAAACCAGTTTCTTTCCAAGAAAGAAAGCTCCACTAGAAGTGCTCTTCCTGTCATCAGTATCTCCTGCCCAATCTGAGTCTGTATATGCACATAAAGTGAAATCATCATTTTTTGAATACCATAAGCCATATTCTGTTGTTCTTTGCAAATACCAGAATATCCTCTTTATTGCACATTCATGATTTTCTTTAGAATTACTTTGATATCTTGAAACAATACTTACTGCATTCATAATATCTAGTCTAGTTTGAGTTAGATATAATAGACCACCAATCATAGGCTTATACCTTGTCAGATTTACCGGTGTAGAAGTATCCTTGATGGATAATTTCTCACTTTTCGCCATAGGAGTACTAACCGGTTTGGAATTATCCATACCAAACTTCTTCAACAATTCCCTCAGATACTTAATTTGATAGAGAAAAATACCTTTGTTATTTTGAGTAATCGGCAAACCATATCTTTATCATCTGTCAGTGAAAATCCATCAGGTTTCTCAATGTATACTTCTTCCTCAAGTTCACCATTCAAAAATGCACATTTAACATCCATTTGATAAACCTTATAGTTCTTATAAGTTGCATAGGCAAGAAATAGTCTAACAGCTTCAATTCTAGCTACAAGTACAAATGTCTCACCATAATCAATTCCTTTCATTTGAGAATATCTTTTACAAACCAATCTAGCCTTGTTTCTTACAACTTGACCATCCTCATTCAGTTTATTCTTAAAAACTCATTTAGTTCCAATAACATTCTTATTTTTAGGTCGGGGAACTAAATTCCAAGTCTCATTAGATTCTCCATCTGATCTAATTCATCTTCCATATCCTTTAACCAACGTTTATCCTTACAAGCTTCAATAACAGATGTCAGTTCAATTTGAGAAAAAAGACATACCTCTTCATTTACCAATCTTCTTTAGGTCATAACTCCCTTCTTCCTATCTCTAATGATTTGATCTTCAAAATGATTTAATCTTACATACCTTGGTGTCTTTTGAACTTCGGGTTCACTCCTCTGATCATCAGTCACAGTTGAATTTTCTAATTGTGCCGATGTAACTATCACAGTTTCCTGTACCGGTTGAGGCATTGTTGGTTCAGTTATGATCATTTCCACTGTCGGTTCCCTATCATATGATATAGATTGATTTATGTACTACTTGTCCACTTTCACATTAGCACTCTCCATAATTTTATTCAATATTTTGTCATAAAATCTATATGCTTTGCTTAGAATTGAATAACCAAGAAATATCCCTTCATCACATCTAGGATCAAACTTTCCAATTGAATCATCTTTTTTGATATAGAATTTACTTCCAAAAATTATGAAATATTTAACAATAGGTATATGTCCAAACCATTTCATAAGGGGTCTTACCGGTTTCACCTTGGATGTGAACTCTATTGAATGTGTAGACTGTTGTACTCGTTGATTCTCTTCAATACATGTGAGGCAATTTGGCTTCCATCATCATAGATCTTGTTGCATCCAAAATGGTTTTGTTCTTTAACTATCTCCTAATTCCATTTGTCTCATAATAACTGTTAAATTCATGAGAAGTGAACTCACCACCTTGATCTGATCTTAGACATTTGATTTTCAATCCAGTTTCTGTTTCAACCTTTGCTTTAAAGATCTTGAATTTCTCAAAGTCTTCAAACTTCTCCCTAAGAAAAGTCACCCACATCATCCTATAATAGTCATCAATAATCAACATGAAATACCTATCACCTTGAAAGATTTTAGTCCTTGCTGGACCACATAAGTCAATGTGAATCAAATCAAGTACATCATTAGATTTATCATGTATGCTCTTAATAGAATTTCTAACTTGCTTTCCCATTTGACATTCCTTACATACCGGATTATGAGGCTTCATAATCTTAGGTATATCTCTAACTACCTTAGTTGGGCTGATCTTAACAGTACAATCAAAATTAACATGACACAACCTCTTATGCCATAACCAACTCTCATCAATATGAGCAATCAAACATGTCTTATTACCAGTGTTTAAGTGAAAGATATTACCTCGAGTCTTAGTACTGGTTTCAATCTCCAAACCAGTCTTGTTAATGATTTTGCATTTTCTATCTTTAAACTGAAGTTGGAAACCCTTGTCCACCAATTGACCAACACTCAAAAGATTATGCTTTAAACCTTCTACATAATAGACATTATTAGTATTATTCTTGCCATCCAGAGAAATAATACCTCTACCTTTGATCATACATGCTTTGTTGTCTCCAAATTTGACTTGACCGCCATTGTATTCTTATAGGGATAGAAATTTTCTCTTATCACCAGTCATATGATGTTAGTATCCACTATCGATTGCCCATTCATCCTTATCTTCAACTTTTTTTTCCAAGGCCTTTTCTTCATTTATGATAGCCGGTTCTGGTTCACCTTCCTTTAAAGCATAGAACACCCATTCCTTTCCATTGCTGGATCCACTAGCAGAGTCTTTTGTCGGTTCATCTCCAGAGTCATCACTTACTCCTTCCTCATCCAATATGTAGCATTGTTTACTTTTCTTGAATTTATATCTATTCTGGTTAGGCTTAAATGATTTCTTAACTCTTTCCTCAAATATTGCATTCCTTTCAGCGCATCTACATGCAAAATGACCAATCTTATTACATGCAAAACATTTAAAAGGTGTTTTTCCTTCATACTTACTTCATGTCGGTCCTTTAGGTACTCTTCTAGTAAATAAGGCTTCAAGTTGCTCAAATTCTTCATCTTATTTCCTCATGTCTTCCAATTCTTTTGCATATAATAATTTCCAATCACTTTTGCCAGTGGATGATGATGATGATGCATGAAAAGAAGGTTCAGACTTTATAGCTCCAGAAGATCCAAATTCTTCAAGCTCAAAAGCAAATAATTTCCCAATTAGATTGTCTCTGTTAACTGAAGAGTTGGCCATTGTTCTCAGCTTATTAATTGCAGTTGCCTTCATCTTGTAAGCTGGTGGAAGGGCTCTCAAGACTTTGGAAACTATTTCATCTTCACTCAGAAATCCTCCACAATATTGAATTCCCATAACAATCTCATTTACTCTTTCCATAAACACAACAATTCTTTCATTATCTTTCATCTTTAATTTTTCATATCTTACTCGGTAACCATCAAGTTTAGAAATTTTCATAGTAGGATCACCTTCATTCAGAGTTTTCAATTTATCCCACATAACCTTAGCCGATGATTTATCAATCAATCCCATGATCTGTTGATTAGTAAGTGCACACAAGAGAGCTTCTCTAGCTCTACAATCATTTTCAATATTCTTGTCCAAGTCTGCAGGAGCAGGATTGTCGGATGTCAGATCATAAGGTGTGTATCCTTTCTCAGTGATCTCCCAAATATCCTTGCCAAGACATCTAAGATGAGTCTCCATGAATTTTCCATATCCCATAATTTTTTCCATCAAGCTTAGGGATATCTCTTCTGAAAATAGTTTCCAGTGGATTTGAAGTGTTAGATGCCATAGGATCTACCTCAAGTAGTTAAGCTTCTGCAAAAGAGAATCAGAGCTTTGATACCAATCATTAGGATAACCAGTGAACAACTGAGAGGGGGGGTGAATCAGTTGTTAACAGATTATATCATTTAATCCACTTAATAATCTTAAACTAGATTAAGTACCAGTAAAACAAAAACAGATACCGGTAAGCAATAAAACTTAACAATGAAATAGATAATCAACACAATGCAACCATACCACATAACACCATGATTTGTATGTGGAAAACCTAGAAAGGGAAAAATGACGATGGGAAGCCTACCCACAGTCAGATGATACTTCTGTAGAAAGTATGTGATACAGTGAAGGGCTTGCACATGTAGGAAGGCACACTGCCTAGAGTGTCCTACTCATTACAAGAGTCTCATTGACTATAGAGAGGTTATAACCACCGCAAGATAAATGGACAACAATCTAGAATAATGAACTGCTGGATATAGCATCTACCATGCCTGATTACAGTCCTGGTTAAGCTCAATACCGAAGGCTTTTGACCTCTTCCTTAATCCCAAATCAATCACCAATGATCGACCAAATCCCCTTCACATATGATATTAAATTTCAAGACCACGAATACTTTTTCATTCCCATCCTATATTCTACAATGAGATCTTACATCATTTTATACCAATCCTAAGCCCTAAATCAATTAGGTCGGTCACCTAAAAGATATTACAATAAGATCATTACATAAATTCATATTACAATGATATGCCATGTTGGCTTAAGACCAAAACAACAATAACCAATCCATAGAACATCCCAAAACATCTCGATAACATGTAGAGTACACGTTAACATGATACCAGTCCATAACCTAGATAGGCTCCACACCTATTCTGGGTCCACCATGCCAAAGCAATTTCTTCAAGCAGTTGAAGCACAAACAAAGAACATCTTCAACATCCTGAAATCCATCTAGAAGCTGCACCAACACCACTTATGCATCCTGTCAAGATTCCTGATTGAAAGCTCTGCTGGTTAAACCTTAAACCAATGTCGGTAAGGGTTTACAAGAGTGTATGGTAGCATCCGATTACCAAGTCAATACCAACTGACCAAAACATGCTCAAGGAACATGTAACACATAAAATCAAACATACTCCATTGATCCAAACATGTCGGAAGTGTCCAACAGATAGTCTCCTCTGTCGGTAACACTAGATCTTCTACCGGTAACCAAAACCTATCTATCGCTAATCAACCATAATAGCTAGTGTTGACATTAATGACAAAACATCAATGCAACACATAATCAATTCATCCATAATACCAACAGTTCTTATTATCATTAATGTCAAACTTTATGATCTAGGTGTGCAAATTGGTTACATTCCTTGATCCAAATCAGTTTGGTATAGTGCACTTATTGTGGGATAGCAATGGAAATTTGATCATCAAATGTGTGGAATCTATTTGTGGATGCTTCAAAGGTTTATAAAGATGTATCATGTTGTTTCTGGATCTTTGGTGTTAGTTTATAGGATATGTAGTTGATTTTTAGTCATGTGTGATTGTTTCAGTGTTAGTGTATAGGAATGTTTGGCATTCCCATGTCTACTAGTATTTTGGTGATACAATTTGATTATTTAGTGTTGTGGATGTTTGTTGATGCCATCTTGGGCATCATGTTGCATCTTTGATGGTCCACATCATAATTGGTGTTATTTGTATTGGTGTACCTTAATTGCTTTATACTTTACACCTAGCTTATAATGTTTTGATCTGTGCAGTTGCATGTGGATCCTTGGGTGATGATTTAGGATGGAAAAGAAGGTGTGTTGACATTCTGTGATGCCTCACACATCTCATTTTTCTTTTTTCATTGTATTGGAGTTTAGTTTTGGGCTAAGATTTTTTCATTTACACGTTGCATCTAATTAGGCCAACCTAATTGATGTTGTTGAGGTTGTGGATGATATATAAAGGATGGAATCATTATAAAAAGTGATATATAAGGTGTGTATTATGCAAAGTGAATGTGAAGTTGTACAATGGTCTAGAAGTATTTCAGAGTGATGATGAAGATAGTTTCTTATGTATTTTGAATTGTGAATTGTGATCAACATTTTAGTGGATGTGGTTTTGTACAGTTCAACCCTATTGATGTCTTTCTATGAGAATGATTGTATCTTGTCCTAAAGAAGTGATCTTCAGTGTTTGCAAGTATTTTTTGTATCTTGTCCTAATGTTGTACTCCTTATATTTACAATTTATCTCAAGGACAATGAGCTCCTTGGCCTTTGGCCTAAATATTGTAATCAGTTATTATATTATGACTATGATTCTCACCATGTTTTTTCCTAGTTTCATTTTTTTGTGTGTAAAAATCTTGGTGTCAAAGTATGGGTTCTTTTGTGGTTTTAGTTATTTACTTTCATAGATAAGGTATATAGAATGAATGTTAAGTGAAAGGTTAATTTTAATTAAGTCTAGTTTGAAACAAGAATTTTAGGAAGCCTCCTGCTCAAACCAGATATTCATCATCCTTTAATGGTAACTATTTTTTATGCAATAAATATAGACATAGAGATAGTGAATGTAGAAGTCAGGTCATATCTTAGTCATTTAATGGTCAACACTACACTTGAAATAAGTTTGGATATAAGGAAAATGAGTGTAGAAGTAGGATGGTATGGAACATATATGTGAATACAAACTATGGAAGAAATATTTAGTCATTCAATGGATATTGTTATGCTTGCAAAAAATTTGGACACAAGGATTTTGAATGTAGATCTAATGTCAGAAGAAGTGGAAATGGTCCGCAACAAGGTTTGAGTTGTTATAATTGCAAAAAAATAGGATACATTGCTAGGCTCTACAAAGGAAAGAATGAGAAAACTACTGGCTTGGTAAAGAAGATTGATGTCAATGAAGAAAAGAAGAAGATGAAGATGATATGGGTAAAGAAATCAAATGATAAGGTGGAAGAAAAGATTAAGGATGGGTTTGCACCTACTAATGGTGTAGATTCCTCTTTTGGTAACTAGATAGTATGCATTGTCTAAGGTTGAATGCAAATCTTATGCACCTCCTTCTGGTTTGGATGCTGAGTTATTTTCATCATGGAAAAGATTGTGAGAGTATTTCTAGAGGTTATTGGATGGTTTTGTTGGTCCATAACATTTTTTATGAAAATTGATGTAACAAAGTATCAACTTTATGAGTTGTAATAGTAAAATACATTTATGTCAAATTAAACCTAAGTTGGTGGATGCAACAGATAAATTGGATTTTTGAAATAATTTTGATCACTTGTGCTCTTGCTATCTTGATATCTGTTACATGCAAATGGGTTTCTTGTGTGATTAGTGTGTTTCCAAGAATTTACTGGCATTCTTATCTACCCAAGCAAAAGCTTTGGGGAGAATTTCACACAATTTCATGCTCAAACAAAAAACTTACTATAACTAGTAACCTCATGTATATGCAAGGTTGATACACCATTTTCCTAGCATTCCACACTTGTCAAACACCTTTTATGAGAAAAAAAATATCAACACAATAAATTAATTGCTAGAGACCATGAGGCCCATAGACTCTGATCACCATCTGAACTTCTCTGCGCTCACAACCTTAGTTAAAGAATCTGCATTATTCATCAAAGTCTCTACCTTAACTAGCTTCACCTTGCCATCTTTGACCATATCTCTAAAAAAATGATATTGAACATCAAAGTGTTTGGTCTGGGCATGAAATGTCGAGTTCTTAGCTAGGCATATCGCACTCTAACTATCACAATAAACTGTTACTACAACTTATTTTATTCCAATACTTGAACATAGTCTCTCAAGTCAAATGGATTCTTTACAAGCATGAGTAGCTTCTATATACTCTTCTTCCATAGTGGAAAAATCAACCACAACTTGTCACTTACTAATCCAACTAATTGCACCACCAAATAAAGTAAACACAAGCACTAGTGGATCTTCTTCTATCAATATCACCTAGCTATTCAGAATCCACACAACCATGAAAATCAAGGGAAATCACATCTCCAACCGAATTACCATGATAACACAAAGAATACTTTGAGGTACCCTTTAAATATCTAAAGACTCATTTCACTACATCCCAGCGGACTCTGCCAAGATTAGACATATATATGGAAAGAACTCCCACTGCGTGGGTAATGTCTAGTCTAGTACAAACCATTGCATATATCAAACTTCCAACTGCACTCTGGTAAGGAACTCTACTCATGTCTTCCATCTTTGATAGGGATGTAGGACAATCTGAAACAGATAATTTTGTTCCAACTGTAAAAGGGACACATAATGGTCTACAATCATGCATGTTGAACCTCCACACAACTTGATTTACATACTTTAGCTTAGCCATAGCTTTCTATTCACTCTATGTCTTTTATTTTCCATCCCAAGAATGTGCTTTTCTACACAAAGATCTTTCATTTCAAATTTAGAAGTGATCTAAGACTTTAGTTCTGAAATCATACCTTTCCCTTTACCAATGAATAAAATATCATCAACATACAATGCAATGTATAGGAAATGATCACCATCAGATTTATAATAAACATAGTGATTTGATTTAGAATGATTCAAATCCCAAACTCAACACATATGTATCAAATTTATAGTACCACATCCTAGGACTCTGTTTGAGGCCATACAAAGATTTTTTTAATTTATAGACCAAATTACTTTTACCTTTCACCACACAGTACTTTGGCTATGTCATATAAATATCTTCTTCCAAATCACCATCAAGGAAAGAAGTTTTCACATCCATTTTATCAACCTCTAAATCATAAGTAGTCGTAATAGAAAGAAAAAATCTAATGGATGTCATTTTTTGCAATAGGAGAAAATATCTCACCATAATCAACACCCTCAACTTGAGAGTAGCCTTTTGCAACCTACCTTTCTTTATACTCTCAATGCTTCCATCTAAACCAATCATTTTCTTGAACACCCATTTGCAACCAACAAGCTTCCGTCCTTCAGGTAATGGTACAAGATCTCATGTATCATTCTTTTTCAAAGCTGTCATTTCTTCTTCCATATCAATCTTCCAAGATTATGCATCATTCATGCCTAATGTCTCTTCTATAAATCTAGCTTCATCCACATTAGTATTCAAAGAAAAAGTACATGTCCAATCATCAGGTGAATACCTTTCAGGTGGTTGTTTATGTCTTGTAGACCTTTGAACAAGCTAAGTTGGAGGTTCTTCCTCCTCTTCTGAAGATTTAGAGCTAGATGAGCTATCCTCAACTTCTTGCCTATCAAGTGGTCTTTATTCAACTCTTTCAGGAATAGAAGGGAATTGAATTGTATCTTCTTGTTTAGTTTGTACAGGCTACAATGTAATAGAAGGAGACTTAATTTCTCTAAAAATAACACTTCTACTATAAATTACCTTTTATGTAATACGGTCCCAAAGATTTCAATCCTTTCACACCATAACTGTAACTGATGAAGATACATTTCACAGTCTTTTTCTCCAACTTTGTTCACTTCTCCTTTGGCACATGTGCATATGCCTCGCAACCAAAAACTCTAAGATGTCTCAATGAAGGCTTGTGACTTGACCATGCTTCTATAGGTGTTTTATCAACAAGAGTTGATGTAGGAGACCTATTAATCAAGTAGAAAGTAGTGGAAACAACTTCATCCCAAAAACATTGTTCTATACCAGCACCACTTAGCATACTCCTAGCCTTCTCCATCAGTGTCCTATTTATTCTTTTTGCAAATCCATTCTATTGTGGAGAATATGGAGTTGTTTTCTATCTGTCAATGCCACAATCTTTACATAATCTATCAAAATTTATTAGAGCAAAATTCACTGTCATTATCAATCCCCAAACATTTAATT